>NC_048603.1:15323457-15448457 GCF_003668045.3 Cricetulus griseus | reverse complement strand
TTCATCTTTAATTTGTTCATTTGGGTCTTCTTGTTTTCTTTTCAGTAGGTTTGGTTGGTTTTTTGTTTGTTTTGGTTTTTTTGTTTTTGTTTTTGTCTTATTTATTTTTTGGGTCAGGAATGTTTATCATGAGCTATTATGGGCCATGACACAATTCCAGCTCATAGCAATCGATAATTCAGATGTCAACCCGTCAGCAAGGGTTACGATCAGACTCTGAAAACTGTTGCTTTCATCTGTAATTTTGCTTGTGCAGTAACAGCTACGATAGCTCCCCATTGCCATGTTTTCATGCAATGTGTACGTGTAATCTCATGATGACATCTGTCTCATGGGCACACATATTTATGGGTGGTCAGAAGGAGGCTTCTCTCTACACTATGTTCTCCTCATAGAAGCCTGTTTTCTATCATTATCCTTAGTGACAGAGCAAGTTGGCCACATGTGTCCTCCGGGGCAGATGGCAGAGGGAACTGTCACAGGTTTTACATACGAAACTGCAGGTGTTTGGCCTCGTAGGATCTAAGTCCTTCAGAAGACTTGGCGAACTGGAATGATATAGTACAGGCGTCTGTCCTTATTATATATATCACAGTCCTTCAAGAGATCAGTAGCACCTATGTTGCTCTAAGCTTCCTCCATCCGCACCTCCCTGCTCTGATTCAAAATAGCAATTAACACTTTGTACCAGCTTTTCTTGCAGGAAACTGTTTTTGTTCCAGTACTGAGATTCAGGTGATAAGAAAGGCTGATAACAGACTAACCATGTCCAGATATTATAAGAAATGCGAAACAATACATGCATTCTTTGCCTCCTCCTTAGGTCTAGCATTGGTTCAGTTTCTTCCCTTTGTAACTTGTAGCGGCCCCTTTTAAGAGATGGCTGGGAGCTCCTCACAGCTGCAGCTGCAGTTGGCTACAAACCAGCTGATAAGTTTTGTTACAAATCTTCAAAGGGTGCCTGTGTCCCTGAGAATCTTCCTTGTAGTTATTACTAACAAGTTGTTAATGAATGGGTGTGTGTGTGTGTGTGTGTGTGTGTGTGTGTGTGTGTGTGTGTATGTATGTATGTATGTGGAGTGTGTGTGTGTGTATGTAGTGTATATGTGGTGTGTGTGTGTGTGTGTGTGTGTGTGCGTATGTATGTATGTATGTATGTATGTATGTATGTGGTGTGTGTGTGTTTCTATGTATGTGGTGTGTGTGTGTGTATGTGTCTGTATGTGGTGTGTGTGTGTGTGTGTGTGTGTGTGTGGTGGGTATGTATGTGGTGTGTGTGTGTGGTGGGTATGTATGTGGTGTGTGGGTTGTGTGTGTGTGTGTGTGTGTGTGTGTGTGTGTGTGTGTTTCTATGTATGTGGTGTGTGTGTGTGTACGAGCTTGGGGATTTGTAAGGGCAGAAGAAATAAGACTGAGAAGTAAGATTGGAAGAATGTAGAAAGTAGAAGGATGAAGAACTGGGACAGAGAATAAGAAATTATGGACAATTAGGACAAGAGACTCTGGACTAAGAAGAATGAAGAAAGGGACCCGCAGACGCTGTGGGACTGTGTGACGTTATTGTAGAAATCTCCCCCCACCCCCGTATCCTGGGAATCATTTCTCTGAGGAACCCTGGGTAGGGGCTGAGAGCTGAACCTTTAGCCTTTACAGGTTTTGCCAATCGTGTTTATTTTCAAAGACTAACTCTTCCATTGATTCTATGTGTAGTTCTTTCAGTCTCTATCTTATTAATCCCTGCCCTTCCCCACCCCCCAAAACAAACAGACAGAACCCTGAAATGCAGCATTAGGTTGTGTGAGATCTTTCTGTAGTTTGTTTGTTTTTGAGGTGGGGTCTCTGCAGCCCTGGCATTTCCTGAACTCCTAGAGATCCGCCTGCCTCTGCCTCCCAGGAGCTGGGGTTAAAGGCCTGCGCCACCACTTTGCCCAGCCTTTCTCTTTAACATAAGCACTCACAGCGACAGACTTTTCTCTTAGAATTAATTGCCTTTGGCTGTATCTAAAGGTTCTTGTCATTTGCGCTCTCATCATTTGACTCTAGAATTCTTTTTCTAATTACCTCCCTGATTTAAAAGACCCAATGTTCCATCAGCGTACAGAGTTTGGTCTCCATGTACTTACATCATTTCTGTAGTTTCTCTGGCTATTGATTTTCAGTCTCTCTACAAACTGACAAATTACAAAAATTATTTTGATTCATTTATATTTGGTAAGTACTAGTGTTCAGGCCTCTGTACTGACCTGTCCTTGGGGTCCTGACAGGACACACCCTCAGCTGCAGCCACTAAGAGCACCACCTGTGCACATTCACTATGTTCCCTTTTAAAAGGGCCCCGCCCACCTCCTCTGTCTCTCTTACCCTCCTCTCCCCTCCCTCCCTACCCCGTCTCCCCTCTCTGCCTCTCTCTTCTCCTATTGCTCTTGTCCCCAGAGGCAACTCTCCCCTTCCCCCTTTTCCCATTCACCCCCCCCAAAAAAAAACCTCCACCCAAGCTCTCTCATGGCATCTTTCTCTCGAGCGAGCGCTACTTTTTAAATCCAACAGGTTGGATTCCCAGCACCCACATGGTGGCTCACACCATCTGTAACTCCAGTCCTAGGGGCTCTGATGCCCTCTTCTGGTCTCCATGGGCACCAGGCACCCGTGTGGTACATAGAATTACATGCAGGTAAAACACTCATACCCACAAATTTAAAATAAACAATAAATAAAATAATAAAGATTGTCTTGTTTTTAAAAAGGCAGGCTGAAAGCCAAACATCTGCATGTATGTGTTTGTATGCAAAAGTGATAATTGTAAGTCCTCTCAAAACTTGTAAATATTTGGTTTTGGGGGTTGTTTTGGGCTTTTGTTTGTTTGTTTTGTATTTTGAGACACAGTTTCTCTGTGTAGTCCTGGCTCTCCTAAAACTGGCTCTGTAGAGCAGGCTGGCATCTAAGAGAAAGCCTCAGCCGAGGATTCATCTACATCATATTGGCACGACTCAGATTGTCTTGACTCTTAATTAATACAGGAGGACCCAGCCCACTGTGGGCAGCAGCAACCCCAGGACGGGTGCGTCTGGGCTGTGTAAGAGAGCAAGCTGAGCATGAGCCAGGGAGCAAGCCAGCACTCAGACTCCCTCCTCAGGTCCTGCTCCAGGTCCCTTCCTACAGCACCTGCCCCGGCTTTGCTGGGTGATGGATTGTGATCTGCAAATATAAACCAAATCATTCCTTTCTTCCCACAGTTTTAGCGCGTTTTTATCACAGCAACAGAGGACAATTTACGAAAAAACGTGAATGTGCCCAAAGGTCATAGGGTAAAGGCTTGGGAAGGCTTGGGATGTGGGATCTTCAGGAGGTGAGGACCAGGAAGAAAGTGGGTCGTTGAGGTGTGGCCTTGAAGGGGACATCGGGACCCCTGTTTCCTCTACAGAATATTCTCAGTCGTGATGTATTAGTCAGAGTTCTCTAAGGCAGTGGGATGTAAGGAAGGGGTCTCTCGATAGATACGGAAAGTCACTGGAATGACTTACAGGCTTCGGTCCAGCTAATCCAACAATGGCTGGCTGTGAATGGGAGGTCCGTGAATCCAGCAGTTTCTCAGTCCACGGGGCTGGAAATCTCAGCTGGCCTTCAGCAGATGCTGGAATCCTGAAAACGTAGGCTGTCATGCCAGTGGAGGACCTGGTGTTAGTGAGGAGCCGGCAGGAAGGTGGAGAACAAAAGCTTCCTTATTCCATGTCCCTTTTTTTAAAACAAATTTTATTTAAATTAAAAGCAATCTTATTTTACAGACCAATGCCAGTTTGCTCTCCCTCCCGTCCTCCCGTGCCCCCCGTCAATCCCCCATCCACTCCTCAGGGAGGGTGAGGCCTCCCAGGAGGGATCATCAAAACCTAATTTGGAGGGGATTTGGAGCAGGGCCTAGGCCCTCCCCTGTGTGTCTAGGCCGAGAGAGTGTCCCCCCGGTGGGGAATGGGCTCTCAAAGCTTATTCGTGCACTAGCTTCTACCATGTCCTTATATAGGCTCCCGGCAGAGGGTGTGACCCAGGTTAGAGGCGAGTCTCCCAACTCAAGATCTGGATCAAAGTTGGTCTTCCTACTTCAAATCAATTGAAAATCCCTCACAGGTGTGCCCTCCATATTTGGGTTCTAGTTCATTCCAGATGTAGTCAAGCGACAATCAAGAATAGCCATCACCTCAGCACAGGTCCCAAAGCATCAGAGCCCGGTGACCAGGGACCTAAATCTCTGAGCCCATTAGCTTCAGTGACTGTCCTCCTTGTAAGTGGGTTTGTAACAGCAGTGGAAGGGAGACAATGATTGGCTGAGCTCAGCCTTGACTATCCCAAGGTTAACAGGTGCCTGTGTTGTGTGGATGCTGAGACATAAAATAAGAGAAAATTCAATAATAATGGGTAAGCAAGGGCTTACAGACACACTAGAATTGTATTTTGTTGAGCATTTAATCTTCCAGGTTAAAGACAGAAGTTTGGACCTCTTGCCCTGGATTAATGATCTCCCAAGGCCTAGCTCTGGCCTCCAGAGGAGCTTCGAAGAGGCCTGAGTCTTCAAATTGAGCCTGCTTACAAGATCTGCATGTATGTCTCTAAGAAACCGTACATGTTTGGGCACCTTTAGGTGTTGAGGTATCAGCAATCTCAGCTCCAACATCTCTGATGGGACAGAGGACTACCCTGACCATGAAGTTTTCTGTCCTGCGTGGACCCAAATAAGCACACAGAGGCTTATATTAGTTATAAACTGTTTGACCAATGGCTCAGGCTTTTTATTGGCTAGCTCTCTCTTAATTATTAACCCATTTCTATTAAACTATGTATTGCCATGAAGCTGTGGCTTACCGTTAATGCTCCGGCATGTTTTACTCCTTGGGCGGCTTCATGGAGTCTCCCTGGCAACTCTTCTCTACCTTCCTCTTCCCAGCCTTCTCCTAATCTGGTAGCCCCACTTATAATTCCTGCTTGGCTACTGGCCAATCAGCATTTATTCATCAACTAATAAGAGAAACATGTTCACAGCATATAGAAGGACACCCCCATCACTCCCCTAAAGCGGGTTTTTTTATTTTTTTAAAGATTTATTTATTATGTATACAGTGTTCTGCCTGCATGTATCCATGCATGCCAGAAGAGGGCGCCTGATCTCACTACAGATGGTAGTGAGACACCATGTGGTTGCTGGGAATTGAACTCAGAACCTTTGGAAGATCAGGCAGTGCTCTAAACTGCTGAGCCATCTCTCCAGACCTCCCCTAAAGTTTGCGTGTGGCTCGGGGACAATGCTCTTTGGTTACCAAAAGGGCTAAGCCACTGCCTCCTCTGCTTACAAACTCCAGGCAGCCCCTACTAGTTTGTAAAACACGCACATTCTCATTGCAGCCTCTCGATGACCCCGTGAGAGGAGCATGGATTCCTGTTATCTGAGATGGACAGAGGGATGAAGGGTAGGAAGACAGAATTAGAAGCAGAATTAGAAACAAGGGTGCCAGGCTTGAGAGATGTCCTGCTATACAAGAGCTGTGGATAGAACCTCCAGAAACACAAGTCTAGGCTGACTCAGTGGTTAAGAGCACCCACAGAGGACCGGAATCCAATTCTCGGCTCCCACACCAGGCAGCTCACACTCCTCCACACCACCACTTAAAAGGAACCCAACATCTCTTCTGGCCTCTACAAGCACCTGAAAGCCCATGCATGTCTTAAGAAGAAAGAAAAGCAAATCCTCTCTGCCAGCCTTCATTGCCTATGACGATGGCTTATTGGGCACCTGCTGTATACTCTATGTTGTTGCTAATGGCTGGGAGTTATCATCCCAAGTAGCCAGAAGGACACCCTCCCAAGTCTATTTTAATTGGACAGATATGCCCTTCTAAGTCCTACTTAGAAAATCAAGAGGTTGCTCAGGCTCGCTGTGGTGAAGCCTGGGGTTCCTTTGGGCATTTCAGAGCTGGTGGTAATTAAAGCCGTTTTCCCAGGGTCAGTCCGCTATCAATCACAGAAGCCGTGCACAGATGGTCCAGCCCGATAAAGGCGCTTATGAAGTGAAGTCATTAAATGTAAGAGTCATGTTCAACTTAGCTACATTAAGGAGAGAGAGAGAGAGACAGAGAGAGAGAGAGAGAGTGCAAAAGAATCAAAGTTTACTGGGTTAGAAAAAAAAGCAACCAAGAGGAGGGGAAGAAATAGCATCTTTATTTTCATTCCAAGAGGACGCAATAAAGCCAAAAGATATAAATTATCTAAGATAGGACACTTGATAACGACCTTTTAATTGACTTGAAAAAAATGGATCTCTTGGTAGTTACCTCAGAATCCCACTTTGAACTCTTGTTTATTTTAATTTATGGACATGGTGAACTAATCAAATCCAATAAACACGGGTATCTTTAGTTACCAGATGTTCTGCAGGGTAGACGGTCTCTGTGTGCCAGCGGCACACGGTTAACACGGTTGTGAGAGGAATGCACACTCACACTGACACTGCTGCATTTAAAACCCGGGGCCTGGGCCTGGGGAGACGGCTCAGTGGTTAAGAGCACTTACTGCTCTTGCAGAGGACACAGGTTCAGATTCCCGAGACTCACAGCCATTTGTAACTCCAGATCCTTCTTCTGGCCTCTACAGGCACTGAATACGCACAGTGCATGGACATACGCGCTGGCAAAACACACATACATTTAAAAAAAATTAAAATCTAGGCCCTTGGGTAAACTTTTCAGAAAAGATCACGTTCATCAACACACAAGAAAAATGGGTAGACCTGGCCCTTTTTGTACCTTCCCTCTTCACGGTGACCTGTGCCTTCTCTGGACTTAAGATCACAGCCCACAAAGGGCAGACTGTGTGATTTCCACCTTTTTCGAGAATTAGCTAACCGGATGGCACCACTATACTTCATCGGGCACTCACAGGGCAGCTGCTTCTGCCTCTGCGCCTGTGCTTGCCCTCTTGTGAAAGGGGAAAGAGCTATGCAGCTCCCACCCTTCTCTCCAGCAGCTAAGGATTTTATTAAGGAAGATTTGTGAGCACCAAGACCAGAGGCTAGAGCTCAGGGACAAACAAGATGGAAATAATTAAAGATAAGACAGAGATCATTTGTTCATTCATGTATTCAACAGTCACAAACCCCCCACATGCCAACCGTTGCCCAAGCTATACGTCTGCGCTGTTTACACTTTGTTTACCACAAGGACAAACGGCTGGATGCGTCTTCTAACAATGAGACAATTTCTGAGGAAATGAAGCAGAGTGGGCAAACAGTTCCCTCATAGGTGGGACCATCTTCCTCTTAGAGGAGGGGCCCTGAGCGGAGTCCCTACTTGTCTTAGTCACTGTTCTATTGTTGTGAAGAGTCACCATGGCCAAGGCAACTCCTATGAAAGAAAGCATTTAGCTGAGGGCTTGCTTGAGTTTTGAACCATCAGTCCATTGTCATCATGTTTAGCCACAGGCATGGTAGCATGGGCTTTTAAAACCTCAAAGCTCATCCCCCCTCCAAGGACACACAACAAGGCTAAGCCACTCCAACAAGGCCACATCTCCTAATCCTTTCAAATAGTGCCACACCCTGGTGACCGAGCATTCACATATTTAAAACTAAAGCCAAACCTTGCATCTTACAAAAGCCAAACACTTGTAAAGATTTTACTGTTTCCCACAGAGGTATGAGATCGGTACCTGTTACTCAGCAGTCTCTCACTTTGGTCTTTGACAGGATCGAAGGAGAATTAAGGATGGAGAGAATCCTGGTTTGATGATGTAAGCTGTGGACAAATTATTTAACCCTTTGCATCCCAATTACCTAGTCTGTAAGGTGATTTTTACTTGGAGGAATACTTGGAATGATACATCACATGAAAACTATGTAACGAATGCCAGCCCTTCCTTCATTACTGTGTAAAAACTATCGAACAGAACAAATTAGGGGGGAAAAGATTTAGTTGACAGTTTCAGGGAGTCCAGTAGTCCAGCACGGCAGAGAGGGCATGGAAGCCAGAAAAAAAAAGGGAGGCGGGGAATGCTGACTTTCTCTCTTTTCTTCCTTTACTCTGGCAGGGGTCTCAGTCCCTGAGACCTTGAGGGTGTGTCTTTTCCCCTCAGTTAACACTATCTGGAAAAGCCCTCGTATACACTCCGAGAACGGTGCCTCACCAATCTCCAAGAGGGATCTAAGTTAAATCAAGGTATCGATAAGGATCAGTTAACATCACGATCAACATCACCACACTCCAGTAAAGAGATGTAGGTGTTATTAGTTCTGACCACAGCTATGCCAGTCACATTCTATAAGAACATGAAAAAGAATATAAATAACAATTTTTTATCATCTGGGACCTTTCCCTCAACTCCCTTTAGTGAAGTGAGAGTGTGGTTATTGGTGACACACATGCTAAGGAACCTGAAAGCTATAGTCGGTGCTTACAAAGAAGCCACGAAGGTGCTGTTGGCACAGTTCAGCGGATACGCAGGGCCTGGAGTCTGACTCTGAGGCACCCAAGTGAGAGTGGCATGGTTGTGCACACCTATAACCCCAGCTTTGGGAAGCAGAGACAAGCAAAAGGATAAGCTCCCAGCTCAGGGAGAGACTCTGGCTCAAGGAAACAAGGTAGAGATCAAAAGAAGACAAATGCCGTCCTGTTCTGGATTCCGAAAGAGCACACACGGGTGCAAACACCAGCACGTGAACACAGCCCCAGCACACACACACAGGGCAGGGGTGGGGGACCAGAGGAATAGAATTTTGAGTTAAGGTTTTATTTTTCAAGTAGTTTTCAATTAAATGCTAGAAAAGCCAGACCATGACACCTTGGGAAAGATTTTTGAGAACTGTGAAGGCAGCAGACTTGAGTGAACCACACATGGGCTTTTCCAATTTACTTTAACAAATTGTTTTGAAGCAAACTTATCACTCGTGTGTGTTGGACAAACACCGACAGTGAGTATCTAATACACCAAAATTACCTTTTTTGCTGCCTAATGAAGTATCGCCATGTTCTTGGAAGTATGGTAGAATTACATGATGCCAAGGAAGGTCTTAAGGTGAGTGTTGGACTTCCAAGCAGATGGGGGTTAAGATAGAGAAGGGGGGGCAATTACTGCTTCACATGTTTTGAGTGCATGGCACAGACCCACACAGTGCTTTCCCCACCTTCTGCAGTCTGGGTGTAAAAATCCTGCTACGTGAGGTCTGGAGGCTTGATCTCACTGCACCCCGTAGCCTACAATTTTCAGAACTTAAGAGAATCACTCAACCAGCTTTTCCAAAGTTTAAAGCCCACTGAAAGTCAGGGCTGAGTATGTGGCACCAAGACGCTGAATTGACATCCACTGGCATTAACACAAGACAACCCTTAGGGACGAGAACCTTAGGATCAATCAAAATGCCGCAGCAACATATGGACCTGCTATGAGCTCGGTAGGTGAATGAGCACAGGTAATTTTCCGTTCATTTCATCTTAACTGAAATGACGGCCGCATCATACCACCGACCTAAATTTACTGAGTTCTTCCTAGACATAGTGTCTGCCAGCAAAACAACTACAGATGTAAACTTTGTCTCCACAGGGTTTCTATACAGGTCTGAACCAAATGTTACCATTCCTTAGTATTGTCACAAAGATCCACAGAAGCATATAACTTTTTTCTTTTTTTAAGCCACAATGCTATTGTATTATGCACTATTTGGGACTTTTAGAAGTCTCAAAATGGTCTATTTTTACTTTATTGTTTTACTGGGAGAAAAACTAATTAGGAAAACATAGATCTCCTATTTCTGTTGCATTGAAAGGCTCGCACTGGGTGATTAACTATATTGGCCACAGATAGCAGTGTCAACAGCCCCCCACAGATGTTTCTTGGTTAAATGCATCTAGACCTCCATGTAAGATGCGCTCTGCCATGTTCAATATGGTGCTAGACATGGCTAGGAAAAAAAAAAAGCAGCAGATATTTAATTTTTCCAAGCAGGGGGCATGAGGTTGCTAAAGTCCTCAGCCTCCACAGCTGTATTATTAATTGGTGTGTTTCAGCAACCAAAGCTGCAAGGTTTGTGGGAGAAATTCTAGAAGGAGCATCAAGCTAGAACAGGATATGGGAGCCCAAATGAAAACCATGAAGCAATAAAAGAAGAAAAAAAAAAAAAAACGTTAAGCTAGCTGAAGTCTCAGCTCAGTCTTTGAAGTCTGTTCAAGCCCCGCATGCCTGAGTTCTGATGTAATCTTAAGATGGTGGGTACAAACAAGGACTCAGAAACAGCTTTTGTAACTTCTGGACCAGGCTGCACATGAATCAGTCCACTGATGGCTGCGGTGATTACGCAGAGGCCTTCGCAGAGCTACGTTTGAATGAAAACAGTCGTTCTCCCCGGGATGAAATATGTTGGTAGAGACTCACCAAGGAGAAAAGCTGCCCTCCCGACTCACACCTCCCCACACGTGTGTATGAAAGGCTTCACACGGACGGGCGGGCGGTATGCGCTGCTACTCCGTGAGCCCCTTTCTCTTCAACAGCAGTAATGCATCAACTCTTGCACGCGAGGGCATTCTTCCTGTGTGACAACATGTTTGTTCCTTGTTTGTCCCGTCATTTGTCACATTTCACATTCCAGTTAATGGGATGATTGCTTTTCTGTGCACAAGAATATTTTTTTTCTGAGAAGAGATAATTGCCTTGATTTGGAAAAGAGAGAGAGAGAGAGAGAGAGAGAGAGAGAGAGAGAGAGAGAGAGAGAGAGAAAAGATATTTCTAGTGGGAGGGGATTTCAAACACACACATGGTATCAAAAAGCCCATGCCCGTGATGGACAAAATGTATTCAGTTAAAAGCACATCTCAGTAAGTGTATCTTTCTTGTGCTGACAAGCCTTAAAAGTAAATAGCTTATAAGATGAAAGTGCATAGTGATTTTTTTTTATAATAATCCATTTAAAATCCTTGAGTGTTGTTATAGTCTCCCTCCCTCCTTACCTCTCTCTCTCTCTCTCTCTCTCTCTCTCTCTCTCTCTCTCTCTGTGTGTGTCTCTGTCTCTGTCTGTCTGTCTGTCTCTCTCTGTCTGTGTCTCTCCCTCTCTCCCTCCCTCTACTGTTGTGTTTTTGGAGACAAGATCTCATAAGCAGCCCAGGTTAACCTCAAACAGCAACCCTTCTGCTCCTGCCTCCAGACACCTGAGACTACACATGGGTCCCATACTCCTTAGCTATGAAGTGCCACCCTTTGAAAGACATTCATCTTCTTTTGATGACACACAGGAAAATCCAGTAAATAGTACTTTAACTTAAAAAAGGCAAAACAGGCCGGGCGTTAGTGGCGCACGCCTTTAATTCCAGCACTCGGGAGGCAGAGGCAGGCGGATCTCTGTGAGCTCGAGACCACCCTGGTCTCCAGAGCGAGTGCCAGGACAGGATCCAAAGCTACACAGAGAAACCCTGTTCGAAAAACAAACAAACAAACAAAAAAACAAAACAAAAAAGGCAAAACAGCTTTGGCTGGCAATGCTATCATCTTAGTACCATTATGACGCTAACTGGATAGGAAGTCATCAATATTTCTTTATAGAATATACACCAGCAATAAACAAAGTGGTTTAACTAAGAAATGCAACTTCATAGGGCTGAACTATGCCACACACGGTGTAAGGTCACCTGACGGCAGTACTGTCACGTTCAAACACGGCAGCCCACAGAAGTAAGAAAAGAGTCGCCGTTGCCATGGTTTTCTGGGGTTAATTTATATGCACCTTCTCAAACTACTGAGCACCTAGTCAGACATGCTACCCACACTGCAGTGTGGTGGATAAATACTGCTGAGGCACATGGCAAGACAAGAAAACAAAGCCAGCTTAGTGGAGGGGTTAAATAGGAAGAGTACTAAAGGGACAGTTTTTAAAGCGAGTCTAATGAGGGAATTACCAATACGGAATCAGGTAAAGATATTAGGGTATTTACTAGGGAGATGCCTTACTTAGAGAGCGACCTAGCCAGCCGGCAGGGCACGGAGTAAGTACAGCAAGACGATGACGAAGAGGAAGAAGGGGCCTCCACGTGTGCGCCCCTCACTCTTAAACCTTCCCCACGTGACCCTGACCTCGCAGGCGTGGTCAGGCGCACCTGTAGCCAGCCCCGAGCAGGTGTGGTTACGGTGTCCCCTACACGAGTCTCTGAGTTTGAGTTTGGAAATGATGAAAGAAGGGATTCCCAGGCTGATGGACAGGCACAAGACCGCATGGGCTGCTGGAGCCGTGGGTGGCAAGTCCAGGAGTTATCAAAGTGTGCCGTGGGCCCATTTTCAAGGGTCGGAAACTCTTCATAACGCTCACCCACCAGGAACATGTGAAAGTTTACCAACGACCACCGTGGCTGTCTCGTCATAGATTTCGTTATCTTTGTGGTTTGTCTGACGGTTTACGGCCTGCCTGATGAATGACAGAACCTCAGTCTAAGTGTGAGGTTGGCCTTCCTGTATTTTATTTTATTTTTTACAATTGTACATGTGTTATTCCAGTTTTCACAACAATCCTGGACAAAATAACAACCTCTCCAGGAGCAGAACAACTACCCCAGACAAGTAGAACTGTTACATTAAGGTAGCTGGGTGGTGTGCGTGCGTGCGTGCGTGCGTGCGTGCGTGCGTGCGTGTGTGTGTGTGTGTGTGTGTGTGTAAACAACATTAGTTCAAAATGGCATGGGCTGTAGGCTATTTGTATTAAGGTTAAGGAATGTTTCCTTGAGTCAGTGCATAGAATTCTTTGGTGGGAGTTTTCAATGTTCTTCTTTCTTTCTTTCTTTCTTTCTTTCTTTCTTTCTTTCTTTCTTTCTTGTGAGATGAAGTGCCACCCTATTTAGCAATTCTGCAATAAAAAAATACTTTCTAGGAGCCCCACATTGGATGTCAAACTATATGCCTCATTGTATACCCGCTCTTAAAATCTCACAGGTAGGATGAGAAGCCAAAGAGGAGGAGGTCTTCGTGTTGAACATGGGAGAGGGAGCCGTGAGTGCACCAAAGACTTGGCGAGTGTGAGGCAGAGGATGGAGATGACACTGACACCCAATCAGAGGAGGGTCTGAGAGGCTGAATGGTGGATCACACACAGACACACAGACACACAGACACACAGACACACAGACACACAGACACACAGACACACAGACAGACACACAGACACACAGACACACACACACACACACACAGACACACAGACACACAGACACAGACACACACACACACACACACACACACACACACACACACACATACACACACACACACACGGTTATCAAAAACCTGTGTCCAGGAGCCCCGAAGAGTCCTCCTGGCTCATGCCTTGTCCTCTGGGCATTTGGCCTTGACTTCTAGGAATATTTTCCTCATCCTTTTAGCTTCTGGACCACATCTAAAGTTGGCATCACAGAGGCCTTGCATGGGGGTTATACAAATTTCATAGCTTGTTTCTGATGCAAGTTTGGGGGCCTAGTGGGTTGTTTCAGAAATTGAAAAATTATAGCGTTTTCTAGCCAGGTTAGTGGTTTTGTTGGGAATACAATCCCATCAAAATTTTAGCTTTTCAGTCTAGTTAGTATCAGTTCCAAGTGAAAATCTCTTCTGATTATAGTGTTTACCAGCCTGCACTGGGCCCGTACATTTCTGTGCTCAGCGCAGCTCCCCCTTGTTTTAATTGTGTCTATTTTAAGGCCTTCTGAAATAATTGGTTAGAAGAAAAAAATGGTAGTCACTCTGAGGTGGAGGTTGAGAGAGTGAGGGCGCCTTTTTGGGTTCTTGGTCGGCTTGACTCAAGGCCTGTGTGCCTGAGGGTCGCCGGTCACTAGAGCCATCCTGAGCCAGTGGCTTGAATGAATGTAGATTAAGGAAAGAATGTGAAGGAACCCCAAGAGCAGGAAGGGTTCCAAGGGGGAAACGCAGCCGCGTTGCTTTGCCCAGGGGTCTTTTAAGGGTCTTGTCTGTCTGTGAACCTAACCGTTAACGGCTGAGCCATTTCTCCAGCCCTCTTGTATGGGTCTTATGGCAGGAATTGAGACTGAAATTATCTTTACTGAGATTGGTCATTTTTTTTTTTTTTTTTAGTACGTCATTGGTAAGCCAGCAAGGAGTCTACATGCGCTTCTCATGCCCCCAGCAGGACCAGAGAAGTAGTCAGGTGTTACTCATTCAGTCAGGGTTGTAGACACATGGTTGGTGATCTGCCATGAGCCCTTCCTCAACTCCTGCCCCACCTTTACCTGGGCCTTGGTTGTGGGGGGGCTACTACCACCTAAATGTAAAGCCTCAGACACTTTTGAAAAGGGGAGGTCCCGCATAGTTGACTTTCTGAAATTGGAGGATTGAAGTCATCGGGTTTCACACTAATTAGTGTTTAATTATAAGACACAGAGCATGTGCCTTTCGGCCAGAAAGGAAGAAACTGTTTCTTTTCACATCTACTAGTGAGTGGGTTCACTTCTGCTCAGTGCCTTCTCACCATACCTTGTTAAAAACCAAAGATCACCAAATGCACAGACACCAACCCCTTCAGGAGCTCTGGATGCAGCCTGCACATCATTCACCCTCTAAGTCATCTGAGGCACCGGTTTCACCAACTATTTTGCCGTATTAGAAGACTTGCCACTTTTCCTGCCTGAGATGGGTGGCGTACACTGGCTGATTGGTCGACCTTCCGTTGTGGGCTATTGTTACCCTACCCCTAGTAGTAATTTTGCATTAGTTGAGGTCTAGATAAGCTGCTATAACAAAAAGGCATGAAAGGAAGTGATTTAAAAATATGGCAGTTTTCTCCCATATAATTGTTCATAGTGAGGCAACTCTAATTCCACAGGGGTTCTATCTATGTGTGCAAATTTCCCAGCCAGAACAACTGTTACCTGGCTCACAGGAAGACTTGAATGAATACCACAAACTTCTGTACACATCCTCTGGGCTTGGACTTGTTCAAATAGCCATATCTACAGTTGCAAAAAAATCCCTTCCCTAAGGGTAGCTAGACAACAGTCAACCCCTCTCCTCCTGAGGTCCCAAGGACAAACCAACGTTCAATTCCATCTAAGTTCACCCTGGGAAATGAACGAGTATATTAGCCCTGCTTATAGATCACGGGTGAGGAGTTTATTGGCAGGATCATGGGTGACTCTAAAGCAGCAGATCTTAGAAGACTTGGGCTCAGTGGTGGCATAGAACTTGTGGGAATAACCAACTTATGTCTGATTTGACTTAAGGCCCACTCACAAGAAGGACCCGTAACAGACACTTGCTTGGGTAACTGAGAACCAGAGACTAGATAGCCCAGAGACTTAGGGTAAAACCAAACACGACAGGTCTAAAAAAAAAAAAAAAGTATCAATAAATTGACTCCTAATGATATTCTCCTATAGTCACAGATCAGAGCCTTACCAGTCATCATCAGAGAGGCTTCCTCCAGCAGCAGATGGGAACAGGTGCAGAGACACACAGCCAGACATTGTGTGGCGTGAGAGTCTAAATGTGAGGTCTTCATCAAATCCCTCCCCTCAGAGCTCAGGGAACTCCATGGAGCGGGGGGAGGGGGGAGGAAGAAGAGGAGGAGGAGGAGGAGGAGGAGGAGGAGGAGGAGGAGGAGGAGGAGGAAATATTTTAAGAGCCAGGGATGGGAGGACAAGGCCCTCGGAATCAGCGATCAGGTGCCTATGAACCAGCAAGGGCAGGGACTACTCGGGTCTGCACCGGGCCCTCTGCATGTATGTTACAGCTTTCAGCTTAGCATTTTTTATGGGGCTCCAGAGTGAGAGCTTCTCGTGCCTGCTCTGGTGACGCTCTCCCTTCTCCAATTTTGATGTGATGGTTTTTCGTTTCATCTTATTTATACTCTACCTTGTCACATTTGGCTGTTATCTCTTAGAAGCCCGCTCTTTTCTAATAAGAGACAAAGGGGGTTGATCTGGAGGGGAGGTGGGGAACAGCCGGGAGGAGTGGGGGGGGAAGGGCATAAACTATAATTAGGACATATGGGGTGAGAAAAATATCTATTTTCAGTAAAAAGAAAAACATGAAAAAATATGGAAAAAAAATCCAAGGGCTTGTGCTCATCGTGGATGATGGCTGCATAAGTGGGGCTCCTTCTGTCAGTCTCCTCCAGTTTGTACTCTGGAGACCATATGCAATTAAGGCAGAACTGTATACAAATGGCTGAGAGGAGTTACTGGAAACGCCAATGTGTGTCCAGTGATCTTCTCTGCCTGGTCCTGAGGGAACGTCAACAGTCAACAAGCCCAGCTGTTGCCAGCAGGCAACCTTGTGTGATGATGACGATGACGACGACGACGATGGCGGCTATTTTGCTCTTTAACATCCACCCCTGAAGTAGACTGAGACGTGATGGTGAAATCCATTTCGTAGTTACGGGAATTCCACAACTAAGAGGAATGAGGAGAGATGTCGGAAACAGACCCCACTTAATTGTGCCCTGTACTGAGTATGTTAGTTCTGTGTGAGCTGACCCAGTCAGCAGAGAACTCTTTTGCTGTTCAGATGGGAATTGTCAACAGGCAAAATATGGCTCCCTCTGTGTCAGCAACTTCAGCCTACTCTGTCAGGACTGCACCCAGTGTGTCAGCTCTGGACTGTGCCAGTGACCCAGCACACAGGAGTTAGTCAGAGCTCTGAGCTTATAGTGTTGGGACCCTTGTTTCTTAGTGTTAACAGCTCCAGGCTTGGAGTGTTAGAACCCTCATTTCTTAGCATTGCAGCTTCCCTGCAGCCAGAGCTTGAAGCTCTCAGCAATCTGCCACAGCCGCTTTCCCAGCCACACCCCCAAAGCTGCTGCTGGGTGTGTTTGTGATGGGCAGCACTGAAAGATGCCTGCTCTCAGTACCAGGCCAGCTATTCAACCTATGACAAAGACTACAAGTAGGCAACAGAGCGACTAAACGAAGTTTTACAGGGGTCTTGGCCACAGCATCGGGGGAGGCTGCATAGGAAGGAGCTCCCTTAGACTGCTTAGAGAATTCATGGGTACATCAGACCCAACTGTCGTGAGTCAGGAGGTAATCTGCCCACACAGACAGATTGAGCACTACTGCAAAAAAGGTCCATGGTGGCTGTAGACCAGGTCATCTAAGTCCATCTGGAGGCATTATGGTCAAGGTATGATTTCTGCAACTGTTAGAGGGTCTATGGGGCAGTTCCCAGAAGCTGTGTTTGGAATGGGGCCAAGGCAATTGCAGTGGTTCACACTGCAGAGGCAGCCATGGTGATTGCAGTGGTTCACACTGCAGGGGGCAGCCATGGCCATGGATGGGTCACACTGCAGGGGCAGCCATGGCCATGGATGGGTCACACTACAGTAGCCATGGAAGTGGTTCTATACAGCAATGGCAGCTTCTCAGTCTCTGGGATTCAGTGGCTTCGTGGAATCTCCTTGAGCAGCCTATGGTTTTGTTGTTTTTGAGGTAAGGTCTTGTTATGATGAACAAACTGATCTCAAATTCTTCATCTTCCTGTTTCAGTCTCCCAAATGTTTAGATTACACACACACACACACACACACAGACACACACACACACAGACACACACTCACACACACACACACACACACACAGACACACACACAGACACACACACAGACACACACACACACACACACACACTCACACACACACACACACACACACACACACAGAGAGAGAGAGAGAGAGAGAGAGAGAGAGAGAGAGAGCGCTTCCTTTTGAGCCAGAGTCTCATTAAACCCATACTAGCCCCCATCTCACCTTGCAGCTGAGGCTGGGCTTGAACTGCGGATCCTCCTGCCCCCATCTCCCATGTGCTGGGATTACAGGCATACACCAATACACCAGGCTTGTGCAGGGCGGAGACTGAATGCAAAGCTTCTTGTATGCCAGGCAAGTACTCTGCCAGCCGAACTAGATTTCCAGACTACCTGGGCGGGTGCTGGGTTATGTTCCTGAGCTACTGCTGTGGTTCTGCGTGGGGAAGAGTCTGCCAGCTGATTATCAAGCAGACAGCTTCGTGTAACTGACAAATCAAGAGCTGCCTTGCCTGCTTGGTGTCATCGTTTTCAAAGGAACAGCGTGAAGCCGTGTTCTGCTCTACAAAGATCCGACTTGGAATTACCACAACTTCAGGGAGCTTTCTCCAACAGCACTTAACCCTTGTTGATTTTTTTTCATCTTTAGATCTAAGGTCCTAATTTGAAATGCAGAAATAAATTCTCTCTGAGGGGTAGACCAAAACCTCGAAGACCCATTAGAAGGTTCCAGTGTCACTGTGGAAGAGGGGACAGAAAGAGCCGAAGCCAGGAGGTAGGAAGACAGGCTGGGATGAATCGGGATCCTAATTAGTCTTAACAATAAAAAACCCAGAGTCAGGTATCAGGGTAAAAGCTGAAAGATCAGAGAAACAAAGGAGCCGCCACAGTCGCCTCTTACCTTTCTGAATCCTCGCTACTGAAAGGGCCGAGCTCCTGTCTACTCCTGATCACTTCCTGTCTCTGCCCCATGTTGTCACTTCCTGTCTCCTCTCTGTACAGACCTCCAGACCTCTATGGTTAGCCAGTGGGTCGCTCAGCCCTCTGATCTTCAGGCAAGCTTTACTTGTCAGAGCACAAACAAAATATCACACAGCACCGACACCTTCAGGACTCGGCAGCCGCTGAAAATGGGCTCTCGCAGCCTTTGTGATTGCTTGCGTTGGAGTCTGCCAACAGCCAATCACAGATAGGGGAGGGGCTCATGGGGCCCTGCTGCCCCTACTGGACCCTGGGCAGCTGGTAGATTCTGCAGGAGGGATAGTCATTGTCTAGTGTGTGCTAAATGGCTCCAATGGATAGGTTTAAACCCACGGTCACACAGGTGATCCAAGTCAGAAACAACTGTGGATGGGAAAGAGGCTTGCTTACGGGGAAGAGGTGGGTGGGCTTGGTGGTGGGAGTGAAAGACCCCCTCCCGCCCCTTAGCTTTTTCTTTTAAGTTTGCCTCCTCCTCCGGTCGGCAGCTGGCGGAGCCCGCGGGGAATGCATCCTCCCCTGCACTCCCCGACCCCTGATCTCCACCACCGCGCAAGGCGGGCCCCCGCCGGGCCCAAATCAGCCAGCAGCCCATGAGCGCACAACCGGCTGCCGGCTCCCCCCCCCCCCGCTTGACGGGGATCGCTCCGTCCTAAGGTCAGCCATCTGGATGCGGCAGAAGATAAAGGCCGGTTCACCTGACTACTAGACCTTGAGAAAATGCTGATTTGATGCTTTTCGCTTCTGTACTGTGCTTTTACTCCTATATAAGGACCCCCCTTCCGGGGCTCGGGGCTTGGCCTAACAGAAGCTAAGCCCCCGGGTACCCGAGCCACTAATAAAGCCTCTTGCTTTTTGCATCCAAGTTCGTGGACTCGCTGATTCCTGGGTGCGGGTCTCCTTCTACGAAAGTACCTCTTCGTGGGTATTTCAGGAGGGAGACCACAGGTGGAGGCTGAAACTAAACAGAATGCCCTATCCACACCAAGGACATCGTCAAAGAACAAATTTAATCAATAGAAAGCTTGCCTGTTACACTCACCGGTTAGAGCTATAAAAGATTCTGAGTGCTTTATGAATGACTAAACAGAGATTCAAAGAGATTAAATAAATTGCTGCACATAAGACAGAGAAACAGGGCCGGGTGTTGGTGGCGCACACCTTTAATCCCAGCACTCAGGAGGCAGAGGCAGGTGGATCTCTGTGAGTTTGACACCAGCCTGGTCTACAAAGCTTCACAGAGAAACCCTGTCTCAAAACACACACACACACACACACACACACAGAGAGAGAGAGAGAGAGAGAGAGAGAGAGAGAGAGAGAGAAACAGATTCAGAGCTTGACCTAATTTTTGCTGAGTCTGGATGGTTTGTTGTTTTGCCTGGTGCCAGGGCCTCCTACACACCAAGCAGGTGCTCTCCTGAGCTGCGGCCCCGCCTTCATTGTATGTATTTTTGTAGACAGGAATTTCATTGTAAACAGAATGACAATTAGGAAAAAATGTATACTGTTTATATGCTGTATTTTTCAACTATATGACGAATAAAAAGATATGTGTTTAATTAAAATATCACAGCAGATGTGGTAGCCCATGCCTTTAATACCAGCAGAGGTGAGGCTGGTGAGTGAGGCCAGCCTGGCCTACACAGTGAGTTCCAGGACAGCCAGGACCACATAAAGAGACCCTGTCTCAGCCAGGCAGTGGTAGCACAAACTTCATACCTTTAATTCCATCATTTGGGAGGCAGAGGCAGGAGGATCCTTGAGTTTGAGGCCAGCCTGGTCTACAGAGTGAGTTCCAGGACATTGTGGGCTACACAGGGAAACCCTATCTGAAAAAAATGAAGGAGGAAGAGGAGGAGGATAATGATGACCACAATGAAGAAGGAAGGAAGGAAGGAAGGAAGGGAAGAGGAAGAGGAAGAGGAAAAGGAAGAAGAAGAAGAAGAAGAAGAAGAAGAAGAAGAAGAAGAAGAAGAAGAAGAAGAAGAAATATAGCACAAATATCTCTTTAACTGGCCAGAATATTTTGGGTTACTTCTACTAAATTTCCTTCACAATATTTGTATTTACCTCAAATAATGTAACAAAACTATGAGCTCAAGGACCCCCATGTTCTCTACTGCATAGGTTGGCATGACGTACATTAGTTCACTCAATACCTGCAGCTGACAAAGGTGAGGTGTTTTTTTTTTTAAGAAAACTCATTAAAACCAAGAATATTTCATCAAAAGCCCAGTTATAGCACAGTTAGAATTTATTTAGTCATCTGTACACACTCAAGTCAGACTTAAAGACAGTTAAGGCTGCCTAAAATATAGCATCTCCATATCAAATGCAAGAACTGGCTTAGAGGAGAAAGGGTTTATTTGGCTTACAATTCCAGGTTACAGCCCTTGCTTTGGGGGAAGCAGAGGCAGGAACTCCAGCAGCTAACTCACATCCACAGAGAGGAGCAAATGGGTCTGTGCTGCCTTCTCCAGCTTCTCCTAACCCACACAGAAGGCGAGACATTCCCACGCCCACGCACACAGGGCAAGGGAGATTCTTGGGTGGTTGTGGGCTGTGTCAAGTAGATGGTTCACTAAGCAGCACATGGCTATTTTAAACTTTTTAGATGAACAGTGCTGTTTACCTTCTAGGGATTTAATACTAAAGCCATTTCCTTTCCCGCTCCCCCCCCCAACAATTGTTTATTGAACATCTGTTTTTTTTTTTTTTAGATGTTCTATGTATGGTACCAGAATAAAATAAACAGTCATGTCTGAGCTGCGGCTAAGGCTGCTGTCATGCAATGAACAGCCACGGAGGGGAAGACAGTGGCTTCTGTGGCTGTGAGGTGGTTTGTGTCTGTATCGCCAGATCTGACCAGTATCAGGAGGCAGCGCCTCAGTGGTTATGCCAAGTAAGAGGCCTGTGTATCAGCCCTCATCTCAGCAGGGCATTTTGCCCGGGGAATATCATGTTTGCTTTTAGAGAGTTCCCTGAAGACATGGAAGGTGGCCATGCAAAAGAAAGAGATAAACTAAGTTCCAGATGCCAGGCGATGGGGTTTACAGGGAGTGGCCTGTGGAGCCTGAAATGCTAGCCCAGGTCATGTGAGTCTTGTGTACACGGCTCTGTAAAAGTCACTGCTTTGGCACAGCCTCATCACAGCTGGGGATGGGAGCGGAGGGCTCTTCATCTTTTGGGCCAACTATACTAGGAAGAATAACACCCCTAGCCGCTCAACGAATAGATCTGCTAACTGAACTAAGCCTGCAAAGAACATTGGTTGAAAGGTCACACAAGGGGGCTATAATATTGCTTTTTCCTCAAGGACTATGGCAGGCTAACAATTTTAATTCTCCTAACCTACACAGTAGATAATATCCCAAAGTAATGGCAGACTATGGAAAAACTTGGGAATTCAGCTTCTCATGTTAGATCAAGTTGGCTTAAAGAAATCCTGCAAAAGGAAAAAAACAACCACATGAAACAAAGTTGTATAGAAAATAAACCCAAACAATAATGATACAAATTTAAAAGAGCTGCCACTGAAAACAAACGAATGTGGCGACACCCTTGATGTTCAGGGCCTTATGAAGTTAACCTAAGAGGTGGTGGCCTGGGAGGTGCAGTGTGGAGACCAACCAGAAGGCAAACAACATCAGTAGCCTGAGAACATTAGGCCCACCCCTTACCCCAACCCTCAAGAGCAGGAAAACCAGCTGGAAAACAGCTAAGGGTAAGAGAGGTAGGAGCCTTCACTGGCTACTTTGAGTATCTGGCCCGGCTGTCTACACGAACACCACATTCTGTGCTAGACTGCTGTGGAAAGAAAGGGCTTGGTAACGCTAACATTCGAGTCCAACCAAACCTACAGGTTCATCAGTATCTGGATGGAGAGGGACTTGGGTTTGGTTTTCAGTCTTTCACAATACTCCCAGTGTAAGGATGCTTAGGAAGCCTGAGCCAGTGCCCACTTGCCTTCCCAGGTTCTCTCTCTCTCTTTTAGCTTTCTTAAAGTTTATTAATGCTATCAAGTAAGTAATATATCCAATCTTCATTAGGATTAAAAGTAATATTCTGTAGTGACCATGTCGAAGAATATTATGAAGTATAAACTAAGGCAAGTTCCTAAGTTACCAAAAGCCAATATGCATACAATTAACTGGAGAATGGTAGGCAGCTTATGGTATAAACACAATAGAATAGGAGCAAATATATACACTATTCATTAGCAAGCCTTCCCAGGTTCTTGATGGACGAGGTTTGGCGAGTAGTAAACAGAAGCCCTTCTCCCCTGCAGGAATCTTATCTTGGGAGATGGTGCCATCAATCAGAAGACTAGCTGCTCCTACCCTTTGGTTTGGTAGCGAGTCATGAGTGTGTGAGTGGTGTGTCTGAGTGGGCATGGGGTTTGGGTCTGTGTGGCAGGATTTGCCTGTGTGGCAGGATGTGCAGTACAAGGAAGTCTCCCACTCAGCTTACCTCACACCATCAGCAGCAGAATGTGAACAAGGGCTTGAATGTTGCTACCCTGGAAAACAGGAGATGCATTAGACATGGGTCTCTAGGGCTCCTCCTTGGCTCCTCGGTGGAGGAGGAGAAATTCTAGAGACACGTAGAGAGAACGAACATTCTCCTAAGTGGGAGGTTGGTGGTGGGGAGAGTCGGGGCCTCTGGTTCTGGAAGGTTGGGAAACGAGCAGAGAGAAGACAAGAGCTGAAGATGATCTCGGGAACTGACTCTGAATGCTGTGGAGAGACAGGTTCTTCAAGGACATAATGGAAACAGTGGGAAGTTTAAGCAAGTTTGTGAAAGATGATGCACCTGTATACAGATACAAGAAAGAGGACAAACAGTGACGTGATGGGTGCAAACTCCTAAAATTCATGCTAGACGACCACACAGCAACTCTGTACACAAGACAAGAGGCAAAAGTCACCTGTGAACATTTTCCTCTCCACTTCTTCTTGAATTTTCAGAAGAATTCGCTCTTGTTCCAAGGCTTCTATGTACTTTGAATAGCACCAGGTTGGCTAAAAAAAATAATTTTCAAACTTAGTTATTAAAAATTTTGCCAATTTCCCTCAGGAAACAAACTGGAGGTAAAATAAATACTATTCCTTTATTTAAACTGTTTAATGGCCTGTTGGACCTTACAATACTGTTGACCAGTGAACAATGTCAAAAGAGCCTATGCAAAGTTACAGTGATTCAGTTATCTTCATATTAATTTTGAACTTACGATACTGTTGACCAGTGAAAAAAGACACAAGAGCTAATGGGTACAGTTACAGTGACTCCGTTATCGCCATATTAATTATGAGCTTAGGTTCTTACAATACACCCAAGTTTATTTTGGTGGTGATAATTCTGAATTTAGACTGACTACTGAATAGCAATAATTTATCATTGTTCCCTAGCTTCTAGAGTGTCAGCGTGCAGACCTAAAAAAGCCAAAGCCAATAGTAAATATGTGTGTTTTTAAGGTGCCTCTGGCACGCAGAAGCTGTGCGGTTTCCTACAGAACTCTGAAGCTACTACAGGACATGAGTATTATCCTGGCATTCACCCTTTCTCTCTCTGCTCACAGGGGACTCTTTGTCCCATTCATGCAGCTGAGCAAATACTTTGATGCGGACAGAGCTCAGGGCAAAGCCTGTCTGTCTACATCCCTCATTTGAGCTTATATTGCTCTTCCAAAAGGCCATGCCCATCATTCGCTGATGTGTGTACTGAGTATTGTCCATGTCGGACGGAGCTACCAGCACACCTCTCTACAAGAGCAGCCATTTCTCTTCTTCCGTGAGTTTTATAGCCTATCAGTTATCTCGGTGGGGCAATGACTCATGTGGCATTTCTACATGTAGGAAAGACTGTTTTATGAGTTAGTGCAAACATTTTTGAATACAAGTCATTGAAAGTGGATACAAACTAAACTCGTGTTTCGGGAGTTGATATGAAGGCACTGGCGGCAAACATAAGAATGCAAAGATACTAGGTGGTGGGTGCGCACTACACAGAATTAATAAACTGACTAAGCGGTTAGCGTTCTCGGCCATATACGAACTCAACACACTCATCTATGGTGGTTGTCACATACATATCCTTCTCTCCAGGAGGACTGTCACTTGGCTGTCTTCAAGTTAAACCCTTGTGAGCTGAGGAAGGACTCAGTGGGGGACCACGTGCCTAGTACATACTGGGCCCAGGACTTCAATTCCCAGCATGCTCTGAGGGGGAAACTTCCAAAACCCGTAGGAACACAGCTCTCCTTCATTATACTGTTCATGACCCGGTAGCCTGCATGTTCTCTGAAGGCTGGAGGACACTGGTTTCCAGGGTTACCTATTGTAGCCCATTTCCATGCCTATACCGTACGCTGGCCAGCCCTACTCTTGGAGCCCACCTTTAGCCCGTCACACATGCAACCTCCCGCTGCTGAGTGACCGAGTCACTGTGGCCACTGCTCTGGAGAGGAGGTGGGCCCTGGCGTCTCACCTGTCGGCCATAGGCATGCAGGCCTAGAAAGGACTCGCTGGTGATAGGAACTTTGGTTAGGGAGCCTGTAGTGCTAGTGTACTGCTTGAGTCCAGCCTGTGAGGAAAAAACAAAACTAAGTTATCCCAAAACGGAAAAGAACGAGACCTTACGAAGTTATAGTATTGCACAAAGAAATTGGTTCGCTGTGAGTACTGCTCTTGTAGTTTCAAGCCGGTGGCTGTGATCTTTCATTTCGCCACGTCACTGTAAAAAAAACATTTAAAACTGAACGGGACGGATAAGGAAGGTAGAATACAAAAATCCAAGCGGCAAAAGAGGAGTCTAGTTCTCGAGAACATGCAGCCAGATTTTCCGCTGGGGAAAATGCATGGGCATAAAATTATAATCCACATACAAATGGAATCAAGCGGTGTGTGCCCCCCGCTTTTCTTTTTTTCGTGTAGATACACCGGGGAAATGTCCCAATATGAAGAAATACATAGAATACAGGATAGGCCTCGCATTGCTTACCACTATGTGTTTGCAGAACAGTGTCTGTCACAGGCAGCACTGAGGCATTTGTTGTGTGGCAAAATGAATACATTGAATATATTACAGTGGCTGAACGGTCCCACGCCCTCGGATAGTTGCTGCACGGCAACGTAAACAATAACTATGCCGTCACATTCAATGGATGAGTAGAGGGTGCCTGACGTCTACCTTCATCCTTTTGGGTGGGAACTAAGGTTGTTTCCAACTTGGTACTTTAGAAACCAATCAGTAATCAATAGCTGTGTTCATTTTGATGATGATTTCTCTCACGTATAGTAGTTTCCTAGAGACACGTTATCTGTGTAGGAGTGTGTTCATAAGGATGTGGATACACCTGGATACGGAGGCCAGAGAGCAGCCGGGGGTGCTGCTTCTCAACACGCCATTTTGTGGGACAGGGTCTTTCATTTATAAGGTAGAGTAGGTGGCTGCCCAGTGAGCCCTGGGGACCCTCCCGTCTCTGAATCCCAGCGCTGGGTTACAAAAGTCCATGGCACCATGCCTTGCTTATTCACATGGAGCTGGGGACTGAACTCACAGCAGAACGTCACTGGCTGGGCCATCGTGCCTGGCCCCAAAGCTTCAAGTTTGTATTTAGTTACAAATTGATGTGGCACTGTTTTTATGATCTTGGTGTTAAATTGGATGTTAAGCTCAACACAACTTTTTTTTTTTTTAAGTCTTCTTCCATCACATTCTCCCGGTGGTCTCTCTCAATTTAACTTCTCTCGAGAAAATGGGAGATACAGTTGAGGCCATTTTGATATAAAGATCACAGTGCATATTAAGACGGCCGGTCTTTATGTGTGATTTACTGGGCTGCATATAACCTTTCAAGCCTCTTTGATGCAAGTGTTGTGACTGTCTCCATTTGCTGACAAGATGAAAAGTTGGGAAAGTAAACTGCTTTGCTTAAGGCAGCGGAGCTGGGGCCGGAGGAGTGGCACTTGGTGCTCTTCAAGAGACCCAGCTTCAGTTCCCAGCACCCATGGCAGGTGGCTCAGAATAGACTGTAACCCCAGCACCAGGGATTGCAAATCTCTTTTCCAGTCTTCACAGGGACCTGCACACACACGTGGCATACACACACACACACAAACATACACATAAATTTTTTTTAAATAATAATTAAAAGAAGATACACCTAAAGGGACTAGAACGAACAATAGAGCTAGGAGTCGAAGCCAGTTAGTCCTGCCGAAGGCTCCTTACCTACTGGGCTGTGTGGTCTCAAATGAGCAAATAATACCTGATGATTACACGGTTGAATGGCCTTTCACACATACCATGCCAATTAGTTTCCCTCGAGTCACGTAAGACAAATACTAATTTTTTTTAAGACAGATACTATTACTACTAGTTGATAGGTGAAGTTGACATTAAAGGTTGGGAGTCATGCCCACAGAAAAGTCTTTTATCTATTGCAAAGTAGCAGATTATTTTCAGTGTACCATTTCACATTACAAAAAGTCATAGGCCACCTATACTCACTTTTCTAGCATTTACTCATCTGCCTTCATTGGTGGTAAGAATTTGAAACAAATATCTGCTACTACGTTGGTCTTCCTTTTTATTAATACCTTTAGTTTCTTCTTATTAAAAAAAAAATACCAGTGTGAAGTTTGCGGTTACTAGTAAGTGGTAACAATGTATTTACCGTATATGAGTATTTAAAGGAAGCAGGGGTGGGGGGGCTGGAGAGCTGGCTTAGCAGGTAAATTTTCTTGCCACACAAGCCTGGTAACGAGTTTGAGCTCTTATAAAAATGGAAGAAGTGGGGGCTGGAGAGATGGCTCAGAGGTTAAGAGCACTGACTGCTCTTCCAGAGGTCCTGAGTTCAATTCCCAGCAACCACATGGTGGCTCACAACCATCCGTTATGAGATCTGGTGCCCTCTTCTGGTGTGCAGATATACATGGAAGCAGAATGTTGTATACATAATAAATAAATAAAATCTTTAAAAAAAAATGGAAGAAGTGAACTTTCTCAGTGGGTGAAGGCCCTGGCTGCCAGGCCCGATCACTTTCTTGAATTTGACCTTTGGGGCTCACATAGTGGGAGGAGAGAGCCTATTCTCACAAGTTGTCCTCTGATCTCCACGTGCACACTGTGGCCTAAAAGATGGCTGTGGTCAGGTCCCCTGTAACCCCAGAGCTGTGGGCATGGGGACCAGAGGATCACTGGGCCAGGCTACTTCCAGGTTCACTGAGGAATCCTGTCCCTTGGTCACAGAGCACAGAGAGATGGAGAAGGACAGGAGTTCCTGCTCTGGAGTCTGCATGTGTGTGCACAGGCATCTCCTTCACACATATGCATACGTCACACACATGTGCCTCTCTCTGTCTCTCACACAGGCACCCCCACACACACACATACATATACACACAGCACACACATATGCCTCTGTCTCTCTCGCACACACAGGCACCCTCCACACACATATGCATACATAACACACACACACACACACACACACACACACAAGAGGAGCATCACTCCAGTGGATGGAAGCTGCCGGTGTTGTCTAGAGGCATTAAGAAAGCCTTCATGAAGAAGGGAACTGTCTGACGTCAATTTTGGGAAACTCACCAACTGTCTGAGAAGCTTTAAGTCACTAAAGCCTGTGTCCATAACTCCTCTTTCGATTCCCCGGCCCACATTCTTCTAGAAGTCATGCATGCCACCTTATCTTTTACAAGTGCGACTGCGTCTAGAGTGGATTCGGTCTTACCTTCCCGATCTTGTCCTCGTCTGTCTCTGACAATTTCTTTTTCTGCTTATATTCTTGTCTTCTCTCTAAAACGCTCATGATTTTTTCATCTGTTAGATTCTTCCGAAACTCACAGAACTGCGGCCAGAACTTAAACAGAACCCCGAAAATCGTCATCTGCGTTAAAAAGAAGAGTGTGCCTCAGATGACAATTTTCTACAAATGTAGCGAATTGATTTAACTTCTGCAACCTTAATACACGCCGCAACCCCTCCGCCTTATTGTCTGCAGGCTTCGTGCACCAATGTCAAGTCCTTTAAAACGCCCACAGGGTCCCCTGAAAAGTGACTGTATCATTATGTTTCCCTGACCAACTGATCGCATTCAGAAAGACCCCATTAGGTCTTTTCACTAAGAAGTCCGTGTTTTCTTTTTAGTCTGCCCTGCTTGGTCGACCGTGCTCTGTAAGTCTTATGTTAACTGTCCCAGTACTCAGTTCTTCAAGGGAAACTCCCCCGAGCCCTTCTCCGTCTTTTTGGAGAAAGGAAATAGCATTTTGCCTCCGGAAAGGCTCTTAAACAGAGCTGCAGATCTAAAAATAAATCTTGAGAGACTTTTAAATGATACAATCTCTTTTATGTGAGAGCAAGAAGACGTAACCTTTAAAAAGCAATGTGGCATCCCAGACTCTCCCCCCCCCCCACCATGAGGACACTGCACGTTAAGTGATTAATTGTGATATTTATGGAGATACGAGTAGCTGCTGTAATTCCCATGCCGAGGTTTTACATTAGCTCCAGAGGCATACATTACTTCCGAGAAGGCAGGACCTGCCACATCAAATCAAGCCCAACATCTTATGGCTGAGAGTGGCTTTTACCGAATGCCTTGGAAAAAAATGAGCCATCCCATTAGGCTCCAAGCCAACTCTTAGGGTAAAAGACGATATTTTTTTCCCCAAAGTTAATGCTTGAATCCTGATTTAGCAAAAGTCACTACTCATGTTTTCTAGGCATGAGTGTAATTTCTTATTCACTACTTCTTTTCTTTTTCTTTATTTTGGTTCTTCTGTATCCTGGAATGGATGTCCTGGAACTCACTCTGTAGACCAGGCTGGCCTTGAACTCACAGAGATGGGCCTGCCTCTGTGCTGGGATTAAAGGCCAGTGCTACTGCCACCCCCAGCTATTATTCATTCTTTTACTCTTTTTCTTTTTCAAGACAGGGTTTGTCTGTGTAACAGTCCTGGGTGTCCTAGAAGTTGCTTTGTTTTCCAGGCTGGCCAAGGCATGCACCACCACCTAGCAAAGAGTGTTTTTTGTTTTGTTTTTAGTTTTGTTTTGGTTTTTCTAGACAGGGTTTCTCTGTGTAGCTTTGGAGGCTGCCCTGGAACTCACTCTGTAGACCAGGCTGGTCTCAAACTCACAGAGATCCACCTGCCTCTGCTTTCCAAGTGCTGGGATCAAAGGTGTACAATCACCAACGCCCGGCTACTGTTCACTCCTTTTAAAATGTAAAATGTTACTGCATTCTGTAGCTTCTTGGGAGCACGAATATAAAAATTTGGAAACCCACGTCCATGGATGCCTTAGGGACAAAGTACTAAACTGATTCTGAACGACATCTTTAAACCCATGGATTCTTGCCTCTCCCAAGCCTCGTCATGGGAGCTTCTATTTGCGGTGGGGTGGTGATTGGCACCAAATCCAAAACCGTCCAAGGTGCAGAGAGTAAGAAACTCTAGAATGCATACCCCTAAGTGGAACATACATGCCACACCGCCTCCTACAAAGGGGGCAGAAAGAATACGACAGCCAGAGGCCGTGATGATCACAAGTGAACGGCGTCTTCTGGACAGAGCAGGCAAGGGTGAACTCACGTCAGTTGTGACAAGCGCACACAGCATCTGTGTGAGCCCAGGCCAGACCAAATTCAGGCACAATCCCGCCCCAGGAGATGGAGCTATTGGCAGCTGTCATCTCCTGGAGGGGGGAGCCAGCTTTCTCTAAGAAGGGAGTGACTTCTAATGTGACCGTACTTCAGCTGAGGGCCATACACCCAGATCGTTTGGGCAACACAAATTTGGTCAGGATGGGCTGAGAGAGAGAGAGAGAGAGAGAGAGAGAGAGAGAGAGAGAGAGAGAGAGATGTTGGGTGGATAGACAAGGGGGCTGGATCTCAAAAGAGTTGAGGGAGTTTGCGAATATGATAAAAGCATGTTGTATGAGGTGTGTGTGTGTGTGTGTGTGTGTGTGTGTGTGTGTGTGCGTGCGTGTGTGTGCGTGCGTGCGTGTGTGGGTGTGGGTGTGTGTGTGTGCGTGTGTGTAGATATGATGCATGTTGTGAGTCTCTTCAGCTTGAACGCTTGTCTTAGTAGTTGGCATCTGCTGACACCGCTTCTCACGTTGTCTCTGTAAAACCCGAGGCATTCTCTCACCTCAGATATGTGCATGTCATACAGTAGCATTTCTTGTGAATGTTACTCTAGCAGGACCCAGGCTTTCAGTGGAGGGTATTAAAAGTGCTATAATCCCCCAACACACAGTTGATATTTGAAGCTAGTATTGGTTATTAATACACATTCCCCTGTACCTGCAGAAATTGAAAGATGTAGAGATTTGAAGATATGTTAATGTATATAGGACTACCATGCTTACTGCCAGCAGATGGGGAAACCATAAGGCTGCTGGCAGTGGGTGTGGGGACAGACAGGCCAGACTGATGCAAGGTAGAAGAGCAGCTTTTAGTGCATGACTTCGGCCCTTTGGTGCCACTTTGCTCTCATTTCCAAGCTGACTTTACCCTCTTCAGTCATGACAAATCCCACACCCGTAAGGTCAGAAATACCTACTCGGGCCATTGGGACCACAAAGATGAATAAGAAACATACAATCTACTTTGTATTTAGTGTTATCCGTCTTTTGACGGGGACAAACACAAGGGGAGAGGATGGCACTGCTCAGGACTGAAGACAGAAAGGGCCACTTGTGGAACTGCAGCTGTTTCAGAGACCCTGGGGAAGAGAGGAGGGGAGGTAAGAGATGTAGCTACAGGTGTGTAGCAAACTGACTTCGCTCCACGGGCGGCAGGGAGCCAGCAGAGCACTTCAAGCAGGGGGTAGATATTGTGTGATCTTGGGGACAGCGCTTTGCGTGCAGCATGTTGGCTGGAGACAGCCCACACACGGGAGGTTTTGCAGATCTGAGGTGGCAAGGAGGTGAGGAAATTGGTAGTATGTCACCCAGGGGAGACTCATGACTAAGTTTTAAGGATCGCTCAATGTTAAGCTAAAGCAGTGAAGGAGAGGAAGGCCATGAGGATGACCAACCAGACCTCGGGCTCGCATCTGTGGAGTAAGGGATGCCACTCTCAGGCCTGCCCCTCGGTAAACAAGAACAATTACGGATTCGAGGAAAGGGGACCTCACACGAAGACTCCTTGTGTGTTTTCAGATGTTCTAACCTCTGAGACAGACATTGTAAGCCTGAGGACACGGGTCCCGCTCTGGATCCCTACACTCACACCCCGGATGGGACACGCAAAAGTCTTGTTCTGGTCTGTGAGGACTGCACGGCGGCGAGGCGAAGTCCTGAGATCTTAGCAGAGGCTACAGTTTGGGGGCTGTGCTTTCTGTTTCTCTCTTGCACACCCTCAGTCGCCCCTCTGCCTGTCTTAACAAGTAGTTTGGATGGTGAGTCCACTTTCAGTCCCTCAGAGGGCTCGGACACAGCTGGCTTATATAAATGGATGCTAGGGATCATGACCTCTTTCCATGCTCCGGGGCAATCACACCCCAGATCCGTTTCATGTCACTTAGTCTGTGACATGGCCCTTTCTCGTTACCCCTATTGTAACTTATTTTTCTTAATCGTTCTTCTTTTTTTTTTTTTTTTTAGGAACAACATCACTAAAAGGGTTTTTCAAAATGCAAATAAGTTATGCCCACCAAGCCAATGTTTTCTATTATTTTAACTTAAGGAGAAGTAACTTGAGCAGGTACAAAGAGGCAGGTTTTCCTTTCACGAGTGTTCCACTATCCGCCGGCTGAGCGCTTAAATCTCCTCTCACTTACTTTATGGGCGATGCGAATACTTCAGTCTTTAAAAGCACACAGATTTTAAGACACACGTATCTTACACGTTTTTTGTGGTAGCAGATGTTTTAAAGGGGGGATCGTGAATGGTGGGGAAGGAAGGAGGAATTACCTGGAGTAGTTTTACAATTTGTAGATAAGAAGAGGAGCTGTGAGAGAAGTCAGAGTGTATCGTTTAGTTCGTTTCTCTAAGTTACTGGTTGCGTGTATTTTAGTGGCGTAGGCAAAAGACATCTACATTAGAGAGAGCAAATCCTAGTACTGGGGAGATTAAAATCTTGCCACACACCAGCGACGCAAAAGCGTTAAAGAATACCTTGACTGCTGGAGTGTTTCCACACGTGCTCAGCCGTCGCCCTTGGCTATTACCTGTGCCTCTCGGAACACGTATGGTCCCAGCTCCTTCCTGTGTTCAATTATCTTCTGGGCCTGCTCGATTGGGATGTCTATCTGCAGGGCTGGCGGGATGCAGGAGTTGATGAAACAATTGATGATGGTCGTGATCTTTTGCTGGATGATGGATTCATCACAGTGTGAGTGGCACAAGTCCTGGAGGAGGAGGAAGAGGAGGAAGAGGAGGGGGGAGGAGGGACAACGCAGGATGCAATTGGTGATTTTTCAGAGCATTTTACAGTATATACCCCTCAGCTTGGGCTTGTGAGGGCACAGCGACATGTCAGAACTATCTTTAATAAAGACCCTTTCCTTTAGACTCTGGGAGCCTAACGTGTTGGTGCGTGTGCCTCGCTTTCGTTTAATTCTGTCGTTTGTTTCCCTAGTCACGGGCAGTGTTGACACCTGGTATGATTCGTCAGCAGCTAAGCCGCACATTGGGTACCTGCTACACGCCAGGCGCTGAGCCGGGCCGGGGTCAGCCTCCCTAGAGGAGACACACATGAAAGCCTGTTGCTCGGATGCTGTGACGGAATCCTAGCTGGACCCTGAGGATCTGCACCTACCAGGTCACAGGTGGGTGTGAAAGCTTCCCCCCACTGCCCGCTGCCACTGAAGGCTGGCGGAAGCCTGCCTGCTGCCCCTACAGTGACTTAGGATCCATAGTGCTCCAGTCATCCCATCTGCATGAGTTGCTCTTAAGTCACTGTTAACAAATCCGGGGAAAAGCAACTTTGCTGTGTACGGGGTGTGTGTGTGGGTGGGGGGGAGGGTGCCTCTATTTGGTGCATAGCTCCAGAGGTTCCAGACTATAACCCTTGGCTGGGTGGATTCTGGGGGTGCCAGGGAAGCAGACCCTCCTGTAGGCAGAGCATGTGACCGAGTTTTCTCACCTCTTGGAGGATGGGAAGCAAGAGGAAGGGGGACCAGGGTTGAGGCATGTGTCCTTCAAGGTCATGCCGCCCCCCCCCCCGTCCCCCCATGACCAAGTAGTCACACATGCCACACAAGCCCCTGGGGGGTATTCCATGTTTCAACCATAACGTCACCACACCATTCCTTTTAGAAGGGTTTTAAAAGTAGTGATAGTACACTAAAGTATTCTAGTTTTAAAGTCACAGTTGGAGACAGTACTTTTTAAATAGACAGCTTGGCTTGAATTACAGCATTTGTGTGTGTGTGTGTGTGTGTGTGTGTGTGTGTGTGTGTGTGTGTGTGCCAGAATTTTTGCTCTGTAAATCAGCTGAAAGCAAACAAATTTTGGAAACTTCTAACTGTAGGCCAGAGATGAGCTAACATTGGCTCAGTGAACACGGATCGTTGAAAGAGATGTCTTGGGATATTAAAGAAAGAAAACCTTTGGCACCAGTTATGTGAAATGTTATGTAGGGTTTACCATATATTATGTAGGGGGAAAAAAGCTTGATATTAATATTACATTTTAAGCAACATACTCTGCTGCTTATATTCAAACTGCATAAATCTGGAATATTACCAAATATTCACTGTTCACCATTACTTGTAAGGTTACTGTATAGTCACTTGGTGAACTTGATTATAATTATGGAATATAAGCTTGTGAAGTAAAAACAAAATTGCAATGTTACAGAATATTAATTCTAACTAATGGGATAGAAGTTAGAATCATAATTGATTTTTCCCAATTTCCTTTTTTTTTTTTTTCTGAGACAGGATCTTACTATGTAGCCCTGGCTGTGCTGGAACTCACTCTGTAGACCATGCCGGCCTCAAACTCACAGAGATTCCCCTGCCTCTGCCTCCCGAGTGCTGGGAATAAAGGCTCCTGCCCCGTTAACTCTCACCTATTACTAGGGTTAAGAATGCTTCCTGTTAGTAAGCTTTCTGTGACCCCTTAGCCAATAGACATGTCATCATCTTACTCTCTTCCCTAACATCCTGGGCCTTGAAAGTGTCCTGTCTATCCAATCATCTGTCTCTCTTTAGACACTGTGGGTCTGAGAGGGAACACTGTTTGTTTGGTCATTGTTGTACCCTTAGCCTTCAGCTTAGCCCTTGTGTCAAGAGATGGAGTCAACCAAAAAACTTGAGAGACTGGAATACATCCTTCCAACTCTTTTCTCTACAGATAGTCACATAAACACAAATTTTGTCTAGAGTCATATTGTTGCTCAGTTACTAGCTTTAGAGAAATCAATAGATAAACAGCGTTTTACATCACTAATCATTCTCCTAAATGGTTTCCATTGACTATAGAGATGAATCAGCATCTCCATTGAGTGCCCAATATCCTGTTGTAGACTTGGTTCTTTCTGATTTTTCACCATCTAGAACACCGTTTGGCCAAGATTACCTGAGCTGTCTCTTTGCCTGTTTCCAATGCCACTACTTGGACGCAGCACAGCTTTGTGGCGAATGGCGTGGGCTTCAGAAACACAGCCGCTGGGCTGAAATTCCAGATCTAACACTACACAAGCTACCTCCTAGTGGAAGTTTCTTAGCTTCTCTGTGTTTTAGCATCTTCACCTGTAAAATGCTAACTATAACACCCTTGATATCATAGGCTTCTTGTGAATAATCAACCCATGGCCACAAGAAAAGCATTAAAATGACCCCTGGCAGATGGGAAACACCAAGAGTAAGCCTCGGGTGTCAAGGCAACCTGACTGTGATATCCGTCACCCCACTGACTGCCGGGGTTGATTTGGCAGGTCTGGCTGGTTGGGGGTGGGGGTGAGGAACATCCCTTTCCTCCACGATTACTCCATGTGTCTCTCCCAAAGCTGTGTGGTCCTTTGTGGAAGACGGTCATTCTTCCATCAAGGGCATAAGATTAGTTGCACTGCCCTGCTAGGACCTCCAAACATGTTTTCAAAGGCAGCTATTTAAGAGTTAGTCCAGCAAGACATTTGAGCTGTCTCACTCCCTCAAGACCTGATGCAGACACCGGCACTTCCGCTGAGGCCTTCCTGAGACCTACCGTCTCTCCATCTCAGCCATCGCCTACCCTGAGCTGAAACCTCACAGCATCAGAACATGGTCGTAACTAACACTCCTTCCTAGTATTGTTTCCACAGGTGCCACTGCCCCCAGGAAGGTGAGTGCACACCACTCACGTTTTTACTCCTATAATAAGAGCATAATGCCTGGCACACTTGATAGTTGTGCTTTTCGGGGGTGAGAAAATTTATAGTCCTTGTGACAATTAGTTCTGTCAACTTGATTGGACTGAGAAACACCTAAGGGATTGATTGCTAAAGGAGAGCTCTGGGTGTCTGTGACAGTTGTCCCAAAGATACTTAGATCGTGAGGGCAGCAGCCTTGTGGATCCAGAGTACAAAGCCATTACTGGGAGGTGGTGAGGATGGGGCCCACTCTCTCGCTAAGATGCTCCCTCAAGTGTTTTTGGTCATGCTGACATAAAAGTCAGGGCACGACTGTTAACCTCACAGCTGGCTCCACTCTCTACATCACACACAGCTTGTCTTCCGAGTTCCATCTGGCTCTACTCCGTACCTACAGCTTTTCTTGGTTGTCATCCCTTGGTAGTAGCATCTCCAAAACGCTGGAGTCTTCTGTTGAAAATGGGCTGCAGTTTCACCAATAGCCCCTCGTAGGCTCTCTTCAGGCACTCCAGCCCCATCACACAGCGCCAAACTCCTTCACGCCTTCAAAGCCAGTACCATCTGGGTGACGCTTACACTACCAAGTTTGGTGGCCATCACAACAACACAGTTTCTGAATGCTGACTCTGAGGAAACACTTCCCAGAAGACTTTTCCTCAGCGATCCCAGTCTCTTAAGCCCTCTAGTGTATCATCCCCAGCTGACCATCCTCAATTGTTCCAGTAAAGCAAAGGTTTCACTTCGGTTCAGGTCTCTTGTTACTAACAGCTGACTTGTTAGCCTCAGCTGACCAGAACCACAGATCCTCAACTCAGAGAGCAAATGACCCTAAGAAGAGTCTTTTAAGTGACTCTCAAGCCTCCCTCTGGAATTCATGAGTCAGGCCTCTGTTACACTGCCTGGTGTTCCTTGTCATTGCAGATCTGCATAAGACTGGCCACTGATAACCGCATGACACAGTCAATACTAGGCTGTCTTGAAATCTCCTCTGTCAATGCCATTAATACAAAACTCTTCAATTTAGTCTAAGGCAGATTTTTTTTTTGGACAAGGGCAGAAAGCAGCCACATTCTTGGCAAAAATACCACACACACACACACACACACACACACACACACACACACACACACACACAAAATGGACTCTAGGCTACTTGCTAATGTTTGTCTCTTCTGAAACCTCTTGAATGGGGCCATCACCATCCACACTGCTCTCGGCACCCCTGTCTTCCATGCTCCTACTAGCATGACCATTAGCCCCCACTTACAGCATTAAACTACTTTGATAATCTAAAGTTGCGAAGTTTGCGTTCAGCCAACAGGCAGTGAGTGTGGTCAGGCTGTCACAGCAATACCCCAATCCTGGTACCAAGTTCTGTCTTAATCCAGTGACTCTACAGAGACACCACGAGCAAGGCAACTCTTACAAAAGAAAGCACTGGTTGGGGGCTTGATTACAGTTTCTTTAGTTCATTCTCATCACAGTATGGAAAATGGCAGGCAGGCAGGCAGGCAGGCACTGGAGCAATAGCTGAGAGCTACATCCTGATCCTCAAGCAAAGAGCCGGTGGGGGAGACCCTGAGCCTGGCATGGGTTTTTGAAACCTCAGAACCCACTCTTAGTGACACACTTCCTCCAGCAAGGCTGTACCTTGCTGGAGGTCACACCTTCTAATCCTTCTCAGGTAACATAACTTCCTGGTGACTAAAGCATTCAAATGTATGAGCCTATGTGGGCCGTTCTTATTCAAACCACCCAAGGCTGAAGGAGGAACATCACCACGAGTTTGCAGCTATATTGCAGAAGAGATATAAAATGGAGAACAGGAACAACAAGGCTAAGTTCACGGTACACTGGAGAAAACTTGGATTTTTACGGAACAACTAAACATTCATTGAATAACTCATTAGTGTTGCTCAAGACACAATGAGCCAACAGAAATCATTGTCCCAATTAAATGTATTCTTTTTACGCACTTTTGCAGTGAGATAGAATAAACTGCTTGCTGGGAAAGCAGCCCCCACCCCTGGAAGTATTTAGGTAGGGGCTGGATACCACCCAGGCATGTCTAGACAGTAAAACGAAGGAAGTCTCCTTCTCTTATCCAAGGCACATATTCTATGTGATTAAATGGAGACTTCCAAGCCTGAAACTAAGCTTCCTCTATACCTAAGCCGGCCCTTTACCTCTTTGGCTCTGAATGTGGCCGCTGTTTCTAGAAGAGCTTCGCTTGTCCCTGCCACTCCACCAGTAAAGCAGTAAACTTAGTTATTATCACTGTACACTTGATTAGGAAGAATTCTTGTAAGAAGGTCTTTGTTCTATGGATATAGCAACTAGGAACGTCTCCAGAGGGGGGAAAACGTGTGTGTTGCATTGACAGATGCATGAGGTGGAGAGGTGTAGTTAAAACACTCTTCAGAAATGTACCAGACACACGGCCTGCTCTCCAAAGCACAAATAATATCATGGGGGGGGGCTCATCCATACTCTTTGTTATGTAGCAGGAAGTGTCTCTAGACAGTGGACAGTGAGTATGTCAATGTTTGAACATCACAGGAAGGACACTGGCGATACTGGAAGATATTATACAAATCCATATGATACAGACATGCACCTCCTATCTTAATGCTCCGTCTTTTTGAGCCAAAGTGGTTTTCTCCAGTTCCCAATACAATACCTTAAACTTTTGTACTTCTTGCCAAAAAAGTACTCCATTTTCCAGTAAATCTCCTTTCAGGGCCACAAATCGCTGGAACTGCCTTGCAGTGATTGGATTCAGTAACGCTTTTCGGAAGGCAATAATCTCACAGGATGAAGATAGCCACTTACTCTCCACAGGCTGTCCAAACAATACAGGAAATCAGGCGTGTTCCAAAAGCAGCCATCAAGTCGTTAATTAGACTAAAACCAACAACTTCCATTTCTTTTGATTTGGCTACTGAAATTTGTGGTGTGGCTATAATAGATTCTGACAGCTTTCCCCTCTGACTCTGTTGTCTCTTTTTAAATGGCTCCATTAGTTTTAGAAACTAGAAAGAAGAAATTACTGAGTGATTTACACGTAACAATATTGTTAGAACATTTTAACGGCCATTACACTTTGCTCGTGACCAGTGGGGGGGGGGAGAACAGAGTAATTATAATGCTATGATTATGATTAATGCATAATTTTAATTATTTCTTTTTATTCTTCCAGATTATAATATTTTTAAGAAAAGTCAAGTAATTCTATAATTTAAGTTGAAACTTTACTCTAATTCTATCCTGGTGAGATCATGTTTTTATATGACATGCTTTTAAACCATTTCAGTAAACTATGAATTCTAATGAACAATTACACTAATTTACAATAGCAATTAATGATTATTACTTATTAAAATATTAATGTTAAGCTGTTAGGGATGGATACCAGGGCCTCGTGCATGCAAGGCAAGTGCTCTACTATTGAACTTTACTCTGACTGAGACTACTAATAATTCTTTTTCTTATTTTGACACAGAGCCTCACCATGCAGCCCTGACTAGCCAGGAACTCACTAGGAAGCCCAGGCTGGCTTCACCTTCACAGAGGTTTGCCTGCCTCTGCCTCCTGAGTGCTGGGATTGTGTTTGTTTGTTTGTTTGTTTGTTTGTTTGTTTTTAAATAATGAAATTCTCCTGATTATTTACTTTACATATCATAAAATCTAGAGCTACCCATGATGTTTTTAATAATGCTTAAAGGTATTTTATCTACATCCATTTTAAATTGTAACAATTTTAAAATAAACTTTTGAAAATATTTTGCCCATTTAAAGTCACACACTCAATCTCTTTTGCTCCCTCAGATTCAAAAAGTATAAATAGATTTTTATTAAATTTGCCAAATTTATATATTGAAGATAGATTTCGATCCTGATGTCAGTAGATAACCATACAAGGAAGCATCGTTCCAAAGGCAACGTTTTAGGCCAACGTACAAATTGCACCAATGAGTAAATGCCACTACTGACAAGGCCTAAATAAGTTGCTTGAAACAAATCACATGTGACCCTGCATATGATATGAATGTTTGAGAGAGTTTTTGCAAGAAATGCCCTGGGAACACCAAGGCAAGAGTAATGAATTCTGCCTGGAGTGGGGCAGCCTGGACCGAGAAGGGCCCTGAGCTGGGACCGAAAGATGGCAAGTCCAGGCAGTCTGGGTGGTGGCACTCTCCCAGACACAGGACACAGATGCCTATCACTGTTTAGGGAGGCACATGCCACATTCTCTGGACAAAAACTCAAGGCTCTCAACATCTGGTCCACATTAAGATTACAACCCTATAAACAGGAACAACCATGGATTAGAGTGGGATGTTTATTTAAAACCCACTCAACAAAGACTGTTTTAAGACCTGCTTCTTAAGACACTAAAACTTAGCCATTTAACCAAAACCTGTAAATTAAATAAATAGAAAATAATGCAAAATATAATTCACAGTAATATAAACTATAAGCTCATTGTACTTAGTACTTCAATAAAAAAAAATGACAAAAACAAACCTTTCAAAAGAGCGCCTCCCTTTGAGAGAGGAAGACGAAGAAGTCGGCTCCCCAACAAATTCCTCTGATATGCGGATAAACCTTTACACTTTGCTCGCTAATTTGGAGGGGTTACCTGGGTCTCGATTTTCATGGCCTCCAGAGGCTAAATCCTCAGGAACTTATAGACTCACTAACAGGAATGTGCTTGCTGCACTTGCTAAGAAGCATAATGTACCATCTACTAAAGCATCGCATTACAGAGATTGTAATAATCTCCAAAATCACAGTTGCTTCCAAGCTCAGCTGCAGTTTGGAGCACAGGGGTAATGAAGGGTGACTTAGCCTGCCGGTCTTGCTTCTTGCGGCTCATCCCTTCTGTGTGATCCACTCTCCTGACACTAGACCCCCAAACTCTGTAAGCACAGCTTGTCCAACACGACACATACAATTAAATAGGTGTGTGTCTGTCCATCCACACCAGTGTTGGGGACCAAACCTAGGGCCTCAGGGCAGAAAGTGAGTGTTTTAAGGTCAATTGTGTGCTCCACGGCTGAGAGGTCAGGAGCTCTGCGGGGTTGCCCTTTCCCTCAAGTTCCATCTACCAATGGGAACACAACGGCCATCAGTCGGAGGTTTAAAGAGTGAGGGTCAGGAACGACAGAGAGAGAGAATGTGAGGGTGAGTTAGTATATGACTGTTAGTGTGTGTGTGTGTGTGTGTGTGAGAGAGAGAGAGAGAGAGAGTATATATGTGAGTGTGTAATGTAATTGTGTATGAAAATTATAGCTTGTAATACATGAGTGTGTACGAGAGAGCATGTGTGTGAGAATGAGTGTGTATATCAGTGTGTGTGTATGTGTGTGTGAGTGTATGAGTGTATGTATAAGTGTGTGTGTGAGAGTGTGTACATGAATGTGTGTGTATATGAGAGACAGTGTCTGTGTGTGTGTGCGCGTGCGCGTGCGCGCGCGCGCGCGCGCGTGTGTGTGTGTGTGTGTGTGTGTGTGTGTGTGTGCTACTTTGACAGAGAAGGATTTATGAGAGAGAATATAATTACTTGCCTTCCAAACTCCAATTTTCCTGTCAGGCCTCTGCAGCAAAAGTTCGTCCGCTATGTCCTTCATCTGTATCTAAAAGCAGAATCAATTACTTTATCAATGTATCCAGAGCAGACAAAGTGTGAACTGTTTAGTTTTTAGCAGCTTAAGGCAAAGGTCAGCTTAGGTAGCCAAGTGTCGCTCTGGAGAAGCTAAACCCTGCAGTTTCCTCAGCTGCACCGCCACCTAACCGCGCTGCTCCAAATGGAGGTGACAGTGTCACGTGGGCTTGCGTGAGAACTGACACTGTGGAGTTAGTGACAGCCTCACAGGCGTTGTGCTGTTTTCTAGCCATTTTCCATTTTCCATAAGTGATTTCAGAAGAGACCCATAATTTGCAGGAATACAGAAGGTACGGCTGCCTTCCCTATCTGCTGGTTCTTCACCTGTGGATTCCACTAACCTGAGATGCAAAATATTCATATGAGAAAACTGCATCTCAGCCAGGTGTTGGCGGCGCACGCCTTTAATCCCAGCACTCGGGAGGCAGAGGCAGGTGGATCTCTATGAGTTCGAGGCCAGCCTGGTCTCCAGAGCGAGTGCCAGGATAGGCTCCAAAGCTACACAGAGAAACCCTGTCTCAAAAAACCAAAAAAAAAAAAGAAAAAGAAAAAGAAAAAGAAAAAAAAGAAAGAAAGAAAGAAAAGAAAAAAAGAAAAGAAAAAGAAAAACTGCATCTGTGCCGAGTACGAACAGGCAGCTTCCCTTATGTTTATTATTCTAGATTTATTTAGCATTTAATTGCATCACGATTTCATGAGTAATCTAATGATGAAATAAAGTAGCTGGAGAAATGTGTGCAGCCATATGTAAATACAGCCTCAGTTTACAGCATTCAGGTTTTTAGTCTCTGGGTCCTCTCTGGACACCAAGGGACAGCTGTGGTTGGGGTTGTCGTGATGTCGCCCTCTCTGGGGAGCAACTCCTGCCCCATCTGTGCTGTGTGTTTTGTTCGTTTCCCAGCAGCTCATCTGAAAGGGCGGGGTGTGGAAACCAAACCAGCTACATCTGAACCCGGGGCCCCCTGTGTGCCAGGCAAGCTCTGCATGGAGCTCAGGCCATGCCCGTGTCAGGGGAAGGAGACCCGGTTTTTCCCACTCGGTTCCCAGAGCTCAGATGTCAGTTCCTCCCTCGAGTGTGTGAGAAACAAATGCCAGCCTCGTGTGTTCAGGGTTCTCACTGCTGGAATCGGTTTGCTGTGTCTCCCCAAAGCTTATCGAGTTAGCTCATCCCTGGGCTATGAACCGTGTTCTAACGACACTGTTTCCCCCTAAAGTGCTCGGCTAGAAAGACCCAGGCCATGTCCAGATCAATAGGCCCCAAAGAGCTTGACAGACCGAGAGGGACACAGAGGAATATTTTTCGTTTTTTTCCTGATTAGTATTCATGTTTGAAAATTAAAACTACACGTGACCGGCCAACCTCTTCTTAGGCAGCCAACCTATGACTGCCTAAGTCATACGTGCTTTGTACAAATAAAATCAAAGCAGAGCAGGTGACCAGGTAAAAGTCCTCACTTCCCAGACGTGTTCTTCGGGAGGGGGATCTTCCCGGACATTTTGTCACACACACAGACATCCACAGCTGCGGCACATGGTTGTGCATAGCTATGTGTATGAAGATGTTCCTGCAGAAGTGGACATAGCACACTCATGTCCTACACACTGCCTGCACCTTCTTAGTCCTCACTAAGGAACACCTGTCATACATGCGGGCATGTCAGTGCGTGTGGACATCTGTCAGTGCGTGTGGACATCTGTCAGTGTGTGTGGACATGTCAGTGCGTGTGGACATCTGTCAGTGCGTGTGGACATCTGTCAGTGCATGTGAACAAGTCAGTGCGTGTGGACATCTGTCAGTGCATGTGAACAAGTCAGTGCGTGTGGACATCTGTCAGTGCATGTAGACATCTGTCATTGCATGTGGGCATCTGTCAGTGCGTGTGGACATCTGTCATACATGTGGACATCTGTCAGTGCATGTGGACATCTGTCAGTGCATGTGGGCATCTGTCAGTGCATGTGGACATCTGTCAGTGCGTGTGGACATCTGTCAGTGCGTGTGGACATGTCAGTGCGTGTGGACATCTGTCAGTGCATGTGGACATCTGTCAGTGCGTCTGGACATCTGTCAGTGAGTGTGGACATCTGTCAGTGCGTGTGGACATCTGTCAGTGCGTGTGGACATCTGTCAGTGCATGTGGGCATCTGTCAGTGCGTGTGGACATCTGTCAGTGCGTGTGGACATCTGTCAGTGCGTGTGGACATCTGTCAGTGCGTGTGGACATCTGTCATACATGTGGACATCTGTCAGTGTGTGTGGACATCTGTCAGTGCGTGTGGACATCTGTCAGTGCATGTGAACAAGTCAGTGCGTGTGGACATCTGTCAGTGCATGTAGACATCTGTCATTGCATGTGGGCATCTGTCAGTGCGTGTGGACATCTGTCATACATGTGGACATCTGTCAGTGCGTGTGGACATCTGTCAGTGCGTGTGGACATCTGTCATACATGTGGGCATCTGTCAGTGCATGTGGACATCTGTCAGTGCGTGTGGACATCTGTCAGTGCATGTAGACATCTGTCATTGCATGTGGGCATCTGTCAGTGCGTGTGGACATCTGTCATACATGTGGACATCTGTCAGTGCGTGTGGACATCTGTCAGTGCGTGTGGACATCTGTCAGTGCGTGTGGACATCTGTCATACATGTGGGCATCTGTCAGTGCATGTGGACATCTGTCAGTGCGTGTGGGCATCTGTCAGTGTGTGTGGACATCTGTCAGTGCGTGTGGACATCTGTCAGTGCGTGTGGACATCTGTCAGTGCGTGTGGACATCTGTCAGTGCGTGTGGACATCTGTCATACATGTGGACATCTGTCAGTGTGTGTGGACATCTGTCAGTGCGTGTGGACATCTGTCAGTGCATGTGAACAAGTCAGTGCGTGTGGACATCTGTCAGTGCATGTAGACATCTGTCATTGCATGTGGGCATCTGTCAGTGCGTGTGGACATCTGTCATACATGTGGACATCTGTCAGTGCGTGTGGACATCTGTCAGTGCGTGTGGACATCTGTCAGTGCGTGTGGACATCTGTCATACATGTGGGCATCTGTCAGTGCATGTGGACATCTGTCAGTGCGTGTGGACATCTGTCAGTGCATGTAGACATCTGTCATTGCATGTGGGCATCTGTCAGTGCGTGTGGACATCTGTCAGTGCGTGTGGACATCTGTCAGTGCGTGTGGACATCTGTCAGTGCGTGTGGACATCTGTCAGTGCGTGTGGACATCTGTCAGTGCATGTAGACATCTGTCATTGCATGTGGGCATCTGTCAGTGCGTGTGGACATCTGTCAGTGCATGTAGACATCTGTCATTGCATGTGGGCATCTGTCAGTGCGTGTGGACATCTGTCATACATGTGGACATCTGTCAGTGCGTGTGGACATCTGTCAGTGCGTGTGGACATCTGTCAGTGCGTGTGGACATCTGTCATACATGTGGGCATCTGTCAGTGCATGTGGACATCTGTCAGTGCGTGTGGACATCTGTCAGTGCATGTAGACATCTGTCATTGCATGTGGGCATCTGTCAGTGCGTGTGGACATCTGTCATACATGTGGACATCTGTCAGTGCGTGTGGACATCTGTCAGTGCGTGTGGACATCTGTCAGTGCGTGTGGACATCTGTCAGTGCGTGTGGACATCTGTCATACATGTGGGCATCTGTCAGTGCATGTGGACATCTGTCAGTGCGTGTGGACATCTGTCAGTGCATGTAGACATCTGTCATTGCATGTGGGCATCTGTCAGTGCGTGTGGACATCTGTCAGTGCGTGTGGACATCTGTCAGTGCGTGTGGACATCTGTCATACATGTGGGCATCTGTCAGTGCATGTGGACATCTGTCAGTGCGTGTGGACATCTGTCAGTGCGTGTGGACATGTCAGTGCGTGTGGACATCTGTCAGTGCATGTGGACATCTGTCAGTGCGTGTGGACATCTGTCATACATGTGGACATCTGTCAGTGCGTGTGGACATCTGTCAGTGCATGTGGGCATCTGTCAGTGCATGTGGACATCTGTCAGTGCGTGTGGACATGTCAGTGCGTGTGGACATCTGTCAGTGCGTGTGGACATCTGTCAGTGTGTGTGGGCATCTGTCATATATGTGGACATCTGTCATACATGTGGGCATCTGTCAGTGCATGTGGACATCTGTCAGTGCGTGTGGACATCTGTCAGTGCATGTGGACATCTGTCAGTGCGTGTGGACATGTCAGTGCGTGTGGACATCTGTCAGTGCGTGTGGACATCTGTCAGTGTGTGTGGGCATCTGTCATATATGTGGACATCTGTCAGTGCGTGTGGACATCTGTCAGTGCGTGTGGACATCTGTCAGTGCGTGTGGACATCTGTCAGTGTGTGTGGGCATCTGTCATATATGTGGACATCTGTCATACATGTGGACATCTGTCAGTACATATGGACATCTGCCATACACGTGGACATGTCAGTACATATGGGCAACTCATTTCTATATCAAAATCCCATTTATTATCTTATTTTATGTGGAATTCTGAAGAGCTCTCCATAGAACGGAGTCACTGTTAACGTGTTTAACTATTCTCCCACGTGACACTGTAGTGAGTGCTCTTGGTATATTCTTATTCATCTGCGTGAAAACTTAATAACATGAAAGACACCAGCTGTCGGCCAGGCATGGCGGTACAAGACTGTGAGTTCCAGGGGTGTGTACAAAGACCCTGCTTCTAAAACAAAAACAAAAATAAAAAACTGAACGACAAAAAACCCAAACCAAACAACAACACAAACAGAACCCGTGTGCACTCGAGGTGATGTGTAAGTCTGTTCTCCTTGCCGGGGGCCACGCTAAGAGACCAGGCACACGTTAGTGCTGCTGTTGCCGCAGTGCGTGGCGTCGTTCTGTAGTTGCATCTGGGCCTGTGACTTGCAGCAATCCCCCTGCCTCCACCTCCAGAGCACGGGATTACGGCAGACGCTGCCACGCGAGGCCTCGTGCAGCTGCGGCTGACAGTTTTTTTTTTATTTCTACAACGAGGAAACTAATCAAACTCAGATGAGGAGGAGGAGGCATAAGAGGAGGAGGAAGAGGGGGAGGAGGGGGAGGAGGAAGGGGAGCCGGGGGAGCCCGGGGAGCGGCTTTTAACACTCACAATCATACTCACTGGCGGTGCAGGTTTGGTGCAGGTTTGGCCGGGCCCTGCCGGCGGCTGACACCTACCTTCACCTTCTGACGGGAGGCGAACTCCTCACTTGTGAGAAACAGGGGCAGCCACACGTTTTCCAGCCTGTTGAGAACGTGCTTCTGGATTTCCACCAGCACAGACGCCTCCAGCTGCTCATGCAGGATACTCCCCCAGCCGCCGCTCAGCAGCATGATCTAGGAGTGCAAAGACAGGACGGGGGGGCCACAGGCTTTTAACCGCTAACAGTCACTTGTTCGGACTGGGCAGGTGCCGCCGCCGTTCTGTGTCATGCCTAAGCTGGGGGGGGGGGGGGGCGGGTGGCTAGCGTGTGGTTTTCCTTCCTGTGGGATATTGAGGAAAGCACAGGAGTGAGTGAGGCTGACTTCAGTTTTGTGCTGGTTTCTTTTCCGTGCCCCCGAGCTCCACCCTGGCTCCCAGGCACGAAGCCTGTTTCCCTCCACGGCCTGGGTGGCCGTGACACGGGGTGGTGGGTGCTGCTCTTCCGAGTTCTACTCTATACCTAATGTTCTTTATCACCCGAGTGTGGAAACGTCTTTCTTTTTGTAGGCGAGGCATTAGTTAGCGGGATCCTGACCCAGACCCTAGGCTGACGGGTTGCTGGGCCTGCACAGGGCAGGTGGCAGCCGGCCGGGTGACTGCCTCACAGGTGCTCCTGACGACACACAGAGCACAGAGGAGGCGGCAGCTGGAGGGAGGACTAATCTCTCCTGGCTTGTACAGCCAGCCGTGCCGTGCCGACAAAACATGAGTCAGTGGCCTGAGTCTTCCCGTGGCAGCCGAGAGCCTCAACCACGGCTGCTGCTGGCAGCAAATCATTGGGGTCTCCACCTGTTTCTGTGTGCCATCGATGCTCTGCTCACTGGGATGAGCCCTCTTTACTTAGTCAACCTTTGATCAATAGAATTGTGAAAATAAGCCAGGCCTCGGTGGCCGCATGCCTTTAATCCCAGGACTCGGGAGGCAGAGGCAGGCGATCTCTGTGAGTTCGAGACCAGCCTGGTCTACAGAGTGAGTTCCAGGACAGCCAGGGCTATGGAGAGAGACATTGTCTGAGAAAACAAAAACAAAAACAAAAACAAAGAAAAAAACAACTATTCTAGGGTGATGTAATCATGAACAGTGTTTTCTGAGAACAAAATCCTTTTGAGTAACGGCAGCGGAGGGAAGAAATCAGAGGTATCGGTTAGGCTCATTGGTGGATAACGACTGTTTTCTACTGCTGGAAGATGTAAGGCCCTTGTCCACATGGTTTCACACTTGGTCCTGAGCACCTAAAACAGTGTGTGACATACTAACGGCATGTGTGAAGCCGTGATTGTACCCCCAAACTTATGAACACTGCCCCTAATTACCAACCTAGATGAATGACATCTTAGCCAATAAAGTAACTTTTAAAATAATATATTTTAGGACATGTAATACTTGAGTGAACTTTAGATGCCTATAGACACTCACAAATATCTAAACCAAAGTGTCTACCCAAAAAGAGAATGCCACGCTGTTGGCCAAGAGACAAGATTGCTTTTACATTTCAAAGAAGCACATACCTGGTTCTGCTGGTTCAAAGAAGCTGGGCTTTTGGGGCCGAAGAAATATTTCTTATTAAGGTATTTGTTTTTAATGTATATAGATTTTGCCTCTCTTTGCCTTTGGTCTTTAAAAAGGATTCTTCGGAACTGCTCAATATCTACCCAACAAGAGAGGTCCATGCTGGAAGAAAGCACACTCCTTCTTAGTTATTCCTCTAAATTCAATTAGACACCAGCCAAGCTGTTGACAGTCAGGACATGGCTGTCTGGTCAGATGGAGGACTAGCGACTGCATGACACCCTCACTCTAAGCCCAGTGTGAAGCGGGCTCCACTGTCGATACAGTCTTAATCCTTCTAAACAAACAACATCAGGCATGGGGTACCAGGGTCGCAAATGCATCTCTTTACTGGTGGTGTCTCAGAGCTGTCATTTAACGTTGGACTAGTAGCTCCGATTTCAAATATGGGGAAAGTCCCACATATATATATATATATCATGGTTATTTAACGATGAGACAAATTTAGAATACTCCTCACCAAGATGAGGAGAAGTGGTGCAGTTTGGCCCTGAGTTCAGACCAGTTTCTTTGAATGTGAGAGAGAAAAATATGATCAATATTTTAGTTTATGGAACACAAATTTCCAAAGTTACAATGTGTGATTTATATATTAGTTAGTAAGATTGTAAACTCTTACAATAATTAGTGAAATATAAGAGACACTTCCCAGAAATGCTAATGGGAGCAGCAGGAAAAGAAAAGCATAAAAAGTGTTTCAAGCTAGCTAGCGCTAAAAACATCAACAAACATTGCATGATTGCTGAAAGTAACACCAGGGTGTGTGTGTCTGTGTGTCTGTGTGTGTGTCTGTGTGTGTGTGTCTGTGTGTGTGTGTGTGTGTGTCTGTGTGTGTGTGTCTGTGTGTGTGTGTGTGTGTGTGTTCTGTGTGTGTCTGTGTGTGTGTCTGTGTGTGTGTCTGTGTGTGTGTCTGTGTGTCTGTGTGTGTGTGTCTGTGTGTGTGTGTCTGTGTGTGTGTATGTGTCTGTGTGTGTGTGTCTGTGTGTGTGTATGTGTCTGTGTGTGTGTATGTCTGTGTGTGTGTGTGTCTGTGTGTCTGTATGTGTGTGTATGTCTGTGTGTGTGTCTGTGTGTCTGTATGTGTGTGTGTATGTGTGTGTGTGTCTGTGTGTGTGTTTGTGTGTGTGTGTCTGTGTGTGTGTGTGTGTCTGTGTGTGTGTGTGTCTGTGTGTGTATCTGTGTGTAGGGGGAGAGGGTGTTAACGCAGCTTCGTGTCGTGAGAATCATCTAAGCAGATTTTTGTTCTTCAGCTCTCACTGACATAGGTAAAGACCTAATACTAAGCCACTAATATAGCATAGATCAAAACCAGTATTAAAAGGGGATTTTTTTAAAAATTGAGAAATATATTTAAAACGAGCTTTTTCCTCACCTTGAAGAATGAGACTCTAAAAACTGGCGGAAATGCTCAAATTCCAGTTTGTTGTTCAGTAGGTCGTTAAAGGTGAAATTCTTGTATTCCTCGGGGACGTTACTCCAGTACTCCATGTGTTTAGAGATTTCAGACAGTGACAGCATACCAGCCACAGATCCAGTGGTGTCCTGGTGACAAAACACTTCACAAGACTCTCTTAAATGCAACAAATTGTCTACAGTTTTAAACAGAGAACTGAAATAAGAATTATCTCCTGGGCCTAGGCCAGTTAACAACGGGTAGAATTGGATAAACACACTGGATGTTCATTCTCGGACTCTCAAATTTTCTCCTCTTTCTTTTTACTCCACCATCTTTTTTTTTTTTTTTTTTGCCTTTTCCAGAGAATTTTGAGTAGTTCCTAAGATTGTTGCAGCAATATGAAAGTCATTTGTTTGATAGAAATACCAAGGAGTCTTGTCAAACACACTGAAGTAACCCAAAAGTATATTTCAGAGCTCAGTTACTCCATCCCTTTTTAATGAATGCTAGTAAACATTGATAGACATGAGCAAAGTACTCTATGTGCAACTGTGTATGAGCGCAAGTTCACATGGCTGCCTGGGTGTACAAAATATTTGCTTTCAAAACATTACTTTGATTTCTTAATGAAGGGGAAATGCCTTTTGTAATAAAAACAAAATCATAAAATGATATTACCACCAAGAGATAACTACCATCACCATATAGAGTCTCTCAGTCTCTCTGTGTATAACATTTACATATAAATTATATGTACATTTATATAAGTTCACACATGTAAATAAACTACATATGTGTGGTGCACGCCTTTAATCCCAGCACTGGGGAGGCAGAGGCAGGCGGATCTCTGTGAGTTCGAGGCCAGCCTGGTCTCCAGAGCGAGTGCCAGGACAGGCTCCAAAGCTACACAGAGAAACCCTGTCTCGAAAAACCAAAAAGAAAAAAGAAAAAAACTATTGTTTTTGAGAAACATTTATATAAAAGTAAAACCTTCAGTTAAACACAAAAAAAGAAACTAAAAATAACCCAAAACCCACTGTTCATAACTCTCTCTCTCCTGTCTGTCTCTCTCAGTTTGGTGAACTCTTTTTGCACTTGTACACGTATGTGCATATATGTAATGTTACCTAAGTAAGATCACAGGTTATGAGTTGGAGGGTTGGTTTTTGCTTTGTCACGGGCTGTGTTTTTGTGGCCCTGGCTGTCCTGGAACTCACTCTGTCGACCGGGCTGGTCTCAGACCAGAGATCGGCCTGCCTCTGCCTCCCGTGTGCTGGGATTAACGTTAGGAGGTTGCGCCACCAACGCCCAGCTTGACATTAGTGGTTTTCTTCCATATATTTTTATATAACTGTATGTCCTGAATAGGTCAATTAACTGCAACTTTCACGTAGATGCATACATTAATTTTATGGTTTTTATGGGACGATCAAGATTTATCTAATCAATACAAACTTGAAAATCTGAGCTGGGCGTGGAGGCACATACGAGAGGCAGTGTCAAGAGGAGGATGAGAGCAAGGCCCTCCTCAGCAACACACTAGGTGAAAGCCACTGTGGTTTACAGCGGACTGTCTCAAAACCAACCAACCAACCAACAAATAAATTTCATAATTTTGCAAGTAAAAATAAGAGTCAATACCCTAACCAACCCTATGATCTCTTTACTGACATTTGCAATTATTTTCCTTATTTTTAAAAATCTGTTGCTACAGGCATGGCAGTTTCTGTTTAGAACATGCAACTGAACTCCTGTAATTTGAGGACAAATACAGTTACCGACATGCAGAAAATGATGGGTACCAATTAAGGGATCGCCATGCGGTTTAAGGCTTAAGTTTCCGGTCTTAGGAAAGTCCCTCTGTCGATTTACCAACCTGGTTTTTCCAGCGATGTTGAATGTGTCGTTATAACACCCCGGCCTGTCAAGTGTAGCGAGCACGCCAGAGGGAGGGGCAGCAGGGTGGTGCCTGTTTAACTAATATACATCTCGATGGCTTACCAGCAGTGTGCAGGGCGGTGACTGTCTCTGGGATTCTAACTGGCGATTTTCTAAACACGGAACACCTTACCTCACCCTTCTTGAGAACTGCTTCTTTATGCAAAGCGTGCAGCTTTCTGAAGTATGTGGAATCCAGCTGCCGAGTCTCTTCTTGTAGTTCCACCTAAAAACCAGCAAAGCTTACGATACTAGTAGAAGGCACTATATGAAAAATGGGGGACAGAGCCAAATGGCTTTTGAGGTGGGAGCAGAAAGCCCTGCTTCACTTAAAACATTAGCCACAATGAAGTCACGAGATTGGCCACAATGAAGTGACGGGGGATGGATGTATACAACAAAGAATGAATACTTTGTATTTAATGACACGGTTGCGGTCAGTGCACACCACGCCCCTCCCTGGGCACACACAGACAATGTAACTATGTTGACCACATTTTCAGTTTCTGATCAACCTAAGAGAGTGAGTCACAGAGGCTGCCAGTCAGTGTAGGAACCAAATACTTAGCAGGAGAACAAGAAGGGGCAGCGTTGTTTACTGGTGTTCCTAAGTGTTTTTTATTGCTATAGCAAAAGAGGAAGCAGGGCTGGAGAGGTGGCTCAGAGGTTAAGAGCATTGGTTGCTCTTCCAGAGGTCCCGTGTTCAATTCCCAGCAACCACATGGTGGCTCACAACCACCTTGAATGAGATCTGGTGCCCTCTTCTGGCATGCAGGCATACATGGAGGCAGAATGTTGTATACACTATAAATAAATGAAATCTTAAAAAAAAAAAAAAAAAAAAAAAAAAGAGGAAGCAGTCCGTCAAATTACTGCTCATAGCAGGTCTGTCTTCCTGACATATAAATCCTCACTCTCTACAGACAGGAGAATAAAAACACTCTCCAATTCTCTATGGCAGGGAAAAACCAGTCAAGTTTGGCTGGCTAGGTGCCTGGGAACTTTCCGTATTTAGCGGCTAGCTAGCTTTGATAGTCTGCTTGGAAGTCCTTCTGGGGAACGAGTTCACATCGTTCAGTCAGCCAGGCTTTTAGAATAACCCTCTGGATCGAAGGTAAGAAATATTCTAGAACTAAGATGAATGCTTTCCCTTTAATTGTTAGAACCAACAGTATATAAGCCGTCTTACATGTTTTTATAAGATTCATTGGCTAGTGCCAAAATGTTTTGGTTCAGGGCAATTATACTTCCAAATTTGTTTTGCAATTACAGGATCGCATTGCAGACTTCACATTTCTTCTGAGAAGTGTGTTATATATTGCAAATGTAAGTTGAGAGAGGCTTTTAAAATATCACACGATATTCTAATTTTTCTAGTGTAATCTCTACATTTCTATAGTAGAAAGGATAGTATGCTAATTTTTTTAGACCTGCAAGAATTAAGGAATGAAGGGAACTAAGAATTTATTTGGGTTATAGAATTGTTTCAGTCACACTCCAATGAGGTGAGTCTATGCAAAGTGTTTCTGTGTTAATTTTATCATAATTGTTTAATTGACCCTTCTTGGTAGACAGCTCAAGTCCTTGGGTAGATATTAATAAAAAACAGGAATTCAGCAGTGGCCTCTGACCCCAACAGTGGCCTTACATGCATTTTTACCTAATGAAAAAAAAAAATACCCAGGGACAGTTTTTATTTGTGATTCAAAAGAAATATCTAAAGAGATTTCCTCTAACCATCAATGATAATCATGAAAATATCCCAGTGCTGAGGTTTAAAATGACATTTTTTTGGAATGTCAAATGCTGTGTACAAACTTATCCAGTCAAATGTTACGATCTGATGAACACCTGGTACTTTAGATAGAAACGCTGAAGTCAGTGGGTCAGCTTTTCATGATACATGGGAAGCAGTTAGATTTTCTACGGGGTGGAGGTGGGAGATACTTCCTGTAACCCATCCAGCAGAAAATAAAATGGGTTTTTCCCATTTGCCTTAAGACCACTGCTGGGAAATGTCAGTAAAGGATGACACCAATCTGGCTGCTTGCACAAAGTAAAAGCTCACATTTCTCTTCTGACACATTTTTACAGAGAGCCGAGAGAGGCAGAGATCAAGGCTTTTGTTAGAAGACAATAGGGAAACTGACAAGAAACAAAACGAGGAAGATAAAAAAATGAACGGGGTTAATAGGCATTTGCCCTGCCTGTGCCTGGGGTCTTCCCCAATCCTGACTGCAGAGCCCTGGCCCACCCGGGGCCGTAGGCCATGCTTGAGCCCTCTCCTGCAAGCAATGTCCTCCGGGCTGTGGTACCTGTGCATAAGCCACTTGGTCTGACATCACCATCTGTGTCCAGGGTTCCAGAAGGATGAGGAGGATATATTCTTCCGCTGTGTCAAAAAGGTCCTCGAATGGTGGCTGTATCCTTAGGTAAATGTCCTTCCTCTCTTCCGGGTCAAGTCCTATGTCGAGGGTGGCTGACGGAGCAATGTAAGTGGCAAAAAGATACTGAGAGAGAGAGGGTGGGACAGAGAGGGTGTTGTGAGAAGCCACAACAGTTAGCAAACTCATCGGCAAAGATGGCAAACACTACACATGGTATGGTAACTTATTTGTCCAAAAGAATGCTCTCCTTTTTTTTTTTTTTTTTTGCAAAAAATTGACAACTAGTCATCCCCCCCCCCCCACACACACAGATAACAAGAGTGTAAAGATACGCTATGATTGACTGACTGTCGGGAGCCAGGAAAATTCCATTAGAGGATTTCTGGAGGTCCAAACCTCCAGTTATGGTAACCTGGGAGCTCCGGTCTACAATTGTTGCAGATGCTAGCTAATCTGCTATTGAATGACATAGCCTCAGCGGAGAATGTCCCATAGTTTTGGGTCTCTACAGAACTAAGCATTTGAAGAGGCCTGCACCAAGGCTGAGGGCTAAGTATACGGGACAAGTGAGGATAGAGAGAGTGAGGAGGTATCTGGCGGGGGGGGGGGGAACCATTGAGAGAGATCTACTGATAGGGTCTAGCAAGATGGAAGAGAAGCGGTCTCAGGGTCAGGGAAGCACAGTTAGGAAACAACTGGGAAGATGCTGAATAAAGAAGAGACTCCAGTTTTGCAGCATGGGACTGAGAGCTCTCTAAAGATGACAAGATGCCTGTGTCTGGTCTTTATCGACATGGGGTTACTAGGAATCCCCAAGTCCATGCTCCCCCACGCAGTGGTTTGAGGCTGAAACATGCCGGGCCACAACAACTGAAATCACCCTTGACAGTGCTGGACTTTCCTCGGGTTTCTTACAGAATGAATCCTGCATGCTAGGCGAGCATTCTGCCACTGACCTACACCTCAGGCAGCAGAATTAGAAGAGGCCAGAAGAGGTACAGGAATCCAAGGGCAACTGCCAGGAAAGGACATCCATCCGGCCTCACCCCTTCTCATGCAGAACCCCAGGAACTCTGGGGCTGCAGAGACCAATGGCTCCTCCTCTCCTGTCCCCCACATGGCACCACTTGGAACCTGCCAGAGATCCAGAGGGAACCGAGAAATTCCACCTCAGCAGAGCTGACAACAGTTAACACTGGAAGTATTTTTATTCCTTATTTTCTACTATCCAATTTCCACTCTTTCTTGCATTCATTTCTCATGGCGATTTTGCTTTTGCTCGCATGTTGCTCAGTCAGGCTTTATGACAGCTGCTCATGTTCTCCACCTTGTTGGCTATAAGGCATTCTTTACCATACTCACCGGCCACCTCACAGACCCAGCTCTTATTCCTAAGTCTTTTCTTCCTTCTTTAATTCTTACCCCTCCACTTTTTTCCTAGTTGTACCTGCCAGAGACTTAACAGTCTCTAAATCTTTGGCCCTAAGAGTGTCCCAGCTTCTACCTCCCTCCAACTTTACCCAACTCAATTCTTTTTCAGAGTCAATCCTTGGTCCTCACGCTTGGCCACCTTGCTCTCCTACCACTCAAGTCAGTGACTAGAACCCAAGCCCACTCCACACTATCCTTGAGTGTTTGCCTCCAACAGTGGCTTACGTCAAAGGGGCCACACTTGCTAACCGGCTAGTACAATATCCACACAGCTGAGCTAACAAGAAGCTGTGGTTGCCTTCCCAGCTATCCTACATGGGGAATGATATAAAGCTTACACCAGACACCCTGAGCTCCTCAACTAAGCAATTTATTTTCTGAAGGACACACCACCAACGGCCAAGTCCCATGTGAACATTGTAAATACTTCAACAGAAAAAAATATAGCTGATGAAAACATAAAGCAGGCAACAAAATAAGGACCTCATGTGTAAATCCCAACACAGGAGCATAAGAGACATGAAAAACCAAGTCAGTATAACTCTCCCCAAAATTATTAGCCCCACAGCGGTGGCATCTGGGGGTGGGGGAGAGTTAGATGATATCCCAGACAGAGCTAAAAATTATTATAGATATGTGCAAAGATGCAAACGGTGGTGGATGATTGAAAAGAAGAATTCAGCAAAGAGACAGAAATGATGAAGAAAAACCAACCCGAAATGCTGGAAGTAAAAAGCAGGAGGTCAACAGGCATCTGGGAGGTCACAGCAGCAGAACAGGCCAAGGAGGTCAGAATACCCAAGCCTGAAAGCAAAGGGGAAGAAGGGGATTGTCACAATGCAGACAAAGACAAAGGAAAAAGAGGGCATCTGTGCAAATGTCTAGACATACAGGGTCTCTGAAAATATCTACAAACTGAGCACAGAAGGAGAATCTTGCTCTGAGGGCAGAGAAAACATTTTCAAAGATGTTTTGAAACAGATGATATCCCAGTACGAAGAGAGATGCCAGTCTAGTACTGGAGACAGTTAGGACAGCAAAGAGATAAGGCAAAACAAACAAACAAACAAACAAACAAACAAAGCAACACCTCCCTCCTCATATTATAACCAAAGTCTTGAATATACAGAACAAAGAGAATATGGTTAAAAGTTGCAAGAGAAACACCACATCACACACACAAAGGCAAGTCCATCCAAATAACAGTACATTCGTTGACTGAAACTTCCAAAGCTCAGAGAGTCTGGACAGGTGGAACTCAAGTTCTAAAGGCAACTGCCTACACAGACAGCTATACCAGGCAAATCCATCACAGCTGAAGGAAAAATAACAACTTTCAATGATCAAAAAAAAAAAAAGTGTATGACCACTTAGCCAGCTATACTAACGATACTAAAAGGAATCCTACATAATTAAGAGAAAAAACATCCATCCAGGAAGCTGTAGGAAAAAATAAACCACACACCACACTAGAATAATAGTAAAGCAAGAGGGGAAAAAAAAAGCCCAATACTATAAAACCAAAAATCTGACAGGAATTAATGCATACCTTTTAGTAATAGTTCTGAATACTAATGGTCTTGATTTCTCAGTCAAAAGGCACTAGGAGATAAGGTCGAAAATTGGGAGCCATCTCTTTTGTTGCCTCCAAGAAATGCACCTCATCACAAAAGACAGACACTACCTTAGAATAAATGGATGGAAAAAAGGTTTCCAAGCAAACAGACCTAGGAACCAAGTCCAACAACACAGACTTCAAAGCAGGTGAGAAAAGACGAAGGGTCCCTACTCGTGACTGAGTGGGGATGGAGAGGACACTATAAGTCTAACAGACATGCATAAAACACTAATGCTGTCAGTTCCATAAGAAACAAAAACACTACTAGAAGTCAAGTCACAGACTGACCCGAGCACAAAAGTCCTGGGTCATCACTCTCACCAACTGACCAGCCATCCCATCAAAAAACAGAGAAATACCTCAATTAATTGAGATCGCCGATCACATGGACTTGGGTGAGATGTCTCAGAGATGCTAAAGGTTTCACCAGAGGACTCTCAGAACCTATTACATTCTCAGCAAAGTGACAGAGTGCAGACCAGCACAGAAGAGCTCTTAGACTTCATCGGGAAAGCAATCTTATTCAGAATAGCCTAACAATGCCCTTTAATATCCCTAGCCAAGGATGTCAAAGACTTCTGTAATTGAAACTTTATAAAACAGGGAAGGAAGAGATTAAGGCAGACATTGGAAGACGACAGAAAGACTGTGAGAGGCGTCTCTGCTGGAAGACGGCTCCTACCGGGGGTACTTATTCTCCCTCCCTCTTCCTTTCCTAACTGGGACCTCAGGATACAGTTTTATTATTCGCCTTGTTCAAGTATCAGCGCCTATGATGAACAGGATAATCCTCTCAAGAGCAGCAAGGTTCACTCCGGCTCCTTGATTCTTTGTATCTTTGTTTTAGAATCAAGCAAGTAGAGGGTGTTAGGTGTTAGGGCAGGGCCTTAAAGAGGCCACCCACCTCCTGGCACCTGCTCCCAAGTCATGGTCAACACGTTTACTGTCTTCTGCGGAGCTGTCCCTGTGCTTCCTCAGCTCTCCACGGTGATGGAGGCAAAGGCCGACAAGGGGATGAAGACAAGGACTCGGTTGTCAATGCTTAAAGGGCAGGGCATTAGTTTTCCTGGGGGAGAAATAAGGAAATGCATACTCATTCTAGATGAGCGTGCCAATGGCAGGCAGAAGAGGGACGATCGTGCCCAGGTCCAGCTTGGCAGCCACTGTTATTGGGCCTACTTACTGGAGAGTAGGTGAGGGATCACTCACAGGTGTGTGGTTGACCTCATGTCACTGCAAAGTCCCCTGCCAACATGGGTGACTCCTACCTCCCGGAAGCTGCGTATGTAGAGCCCCCGCCCCTTTAGCTAATTTTCCACCTCCTATATAAAATGCAGCACTTCCCAAAGCCTCATATAATTGGGGGAGCGTTGCACATTGCCGGGAGGGTCAGGAGGGAGCGGCTAGAATTTCAGGTTAGAGTCTAATGACCCTCCTTTACTCCTCCTCCTCCCACCAGGGTACGTTCACAGGCCTGATCAAGGCCGCAGTCACAGCCATAATGCGAGGTAACAACGGCCATGTTACGCTCTAGGGAAAGTGTTCCACAACCTCAGGAAACGAAGTAAACTTAACGGTAACTCTGGCTGACTTCCAGCGTTAAGATCGGACTACCAGGCTGGAGAGATGGCTCGATGGTTAAAACCGATTGTTGCTCTTTGGAGGAGCCGAGTTCGGTCCCCAGCACCTACATGGCACCTCATATCCAGCACCCTCTTCTGCCCTCCGAGAGCCCCAGGAGTGCGTGTGGTGCTCACGCATCATGCAAACAAGCATTCGTAAACACAAAAGGAAATGGACCTTTTAAAAAATTAAAATTGTCGGGGGCTGGAGAGATGGCTCAGAGGTTAAGAGCACCGACTGCTCTTCCAGAGATCCTGAGTTCAATTCCCAGCAACCACATGGTGGCTCACAACCATCCGTTATGAGATCTGGCGCCCTCTTCTGGTGTGCAGATATGCATGGAAGCAGAATGTTGTATACATAATAAATAAATAAAATCTTTAAAAAAATCGTAAAATGTCTTTCTAATAACCAAGGAACAACTTGATGACATATAACAAATATAGGATACTCATATATAGATATATATGATAAAACAACATACATAATAAAAAAAAGTTAAGCACCTTCATATATTTTGTAGATGAAATAGCTTGAAGTTGATGCTACCTAACAATTTGATGAAATACAAGGTATTTCCTGGAACACCTTATTTACTTGTGAGTTAGAGACGTTATTACAGTATCTCGGGCCGTTTGCTGCTTCTCTGGCCTCCTGACTCTTTTTTAACCACAGAATAAATAACAACACAGCTCCTGTCAGAGAGAAAATGCTCCCTTCGTGTTCTTTCGAGGCCACTCTCGTCAACCGTAAAGCAGAGATTCACACACACACACACACACACACACACACACACACACACACACACCTGTGGCAGACATGATTCCAATTTAAACATTAGCGTACGATGCTTTCCCCGGGCCAGGAGGGATACAAGCATCGCCTGTCTGTGGTCTGGCTGCCTGGCACTGCACACAGCACAGCCCTCAGCTCCATCTCTCTTGGAGGCCCTCAGAGGTTATATAATCAGGAAGCACAGGCCGGGCGGCCTGCCCACACCTCTGGACACCTGCATCTCTGACTCACTTTCTTGGCGAGTATATCAAATGGGACGAGGTGGGGGGGGGGGAGAAAAAACCTTTCACAGTTTGGAAATTCTGGCAGTCTATTTTCTTGCCTTGTTGAGTGAACTCTTAATAAGACTGTTTCGCTGCCAACAGGACAAGGACGCAGAAGAAGAACTCAAGAGAGGAGGAAGAGGGGTGGCAAGGAGAACCCAAAGAAACAAAGACCAAAACCAATTTTTTAAAAAAGGGCGTGGAAGACACAAACAATGTTTGATAAGTTATTTTTGCTTTTTAATGGGCAATAAATGAAAATTATATTTAACTTACTTTGGGGGTGATGAGAAAAGACCTCACTGCGCAGCCCAGGCTGGCCTTGAATTTACAATCTCCTGTCTCTGCTTCCTGGGTGCTGAATAAGTAAGGGTACACCCACTGCACCCATTTAATTTAAATTATTTCATATGCGTTCCTTATTTTGGCATCATACATAAAGAGAAATGTTTGCATTTCTGGCTAAGGAAATCTCAGGTCTTCGCTGGAGATGACACTCTGTACCCTCAACAGTGCACTACATGGGAGATGGAGCAAGCAAATGACGACACCTGCCGGTGAACTTTTCTGAGCCTGTGACATTTTGCATGCTAGATGAAGTATCACCAACTGAAAATTTTTGGTTCTGTGGATGTGGTATTTGCCTGCCATTTGTAAGGCCCTGGATCAATACACCATAACACACAAAGACTTGTCTTCACCACACCAGCCTTTTCTCCTTAGACCTTCAAGCCTGGACAAGCACACCTGGCAGACGAGAGTGCCGGGCTTTCTGAACATGTCCCTTTTCCTTTTCTTTAACAATGTGAATAGCAAAGAAACTGTGTGACATTCCACAGTGGTCTGTGATAGCTGGGTTTTTGTTTGTACCAACTACTAGCTGATGACAGCTGTGGAGTGAGTCTCCAGTGACGCTCTAGGCGTGGGCTATGTGCACACGAATGGAGCATGGAGTGTGCGGAAGGTGAACAGTCCTTGGGAAGGAAACTTCCCATAAGCTCGGGCTGCCTGATGAGCTGCAGCCAGGCGCTCATCTGCGTTCCAATGAAAACAACAACAATTTCTGTGCGGCCTTAAAAGGCAAAAGTCAAGAATACCACCAAGCACGGTAACACATGTGCGGGTTCGCCCTGCTACGATGCAGCTGTTGGCTTCGCAAAAAGTGTTTCCTTTTGATGTGTTCATTTAATGACGGGGTGTGTGGGTCTTGATGAGACTGCCTGGCTGCACTCCTTGCCTGATGTTTGACTGTCACCACCAGGCCGGGACTGGAAGTGAGAGAAGGAACTAGAAAAATTGAAAACTGGAAGACGCTTCCAGAACTACATACTGGGAGACCTTGATGCCGGCTTATGGGACATCTGGTGGATGAGCCGGGCAGGCGGGCATGAGGACACTTACACTTACGTAGACTGTCCTTTGATGGTAAGGGTGTGAGATGATGGGCACACTTATTAGCCCGCTTTGTTCAATACATTAGGTATGCACACATCAAATCACCATGTACCCATAAACACGTAGAGTTACGGGGTGCTGACTTAAAAAGTAATAGCCAACAGATTTTCAGCATAATCAGCTGAAGTGATTCAGAGGTTAGGAGGAACCATTTATGTTTCAGCATGTTGTCACATGGGAAGGCCCATTTTTTTCTTGGCTCAGTTACTTGACTATAATAAGGTCAGCAGAAGGCATTTTAACATGTACCTTCCACATTCTTCTAGGAGTTTTCCAAGATAACTACCTACCAAAAGGCATATCAGAAATAAAGGTCTGTCTGCAGTTGCTTTTCCATTTGCTAGGCAGGTCCACTGGGGTTTGCCAGACAGACTGGCAAGGCAGTGTCGACCGAACCTACCAGTCCCCAGAGGAAAGGAGGCACCTTCAAAGCCCGAGCTACCTCTTCCTGTACTGTAAAGATAAAAGAAGGGGAACCTCTGGGCTGTGGGAATGTACAAAGATTGTTTGCACAGTTTTGATTTTTTTTTAAATCAGCTTCTTTTCAAGTTTAAACTAAGCAAACTATGGGGGACTTTCTAATTCTGGAGCAGAGGTAAGATGCCGTCTTTGAGAGGTACAAGCAAGGGGGATCTGAGCAGTTTCTAAAATTCGGGAGAAATTCTGAAGGTGGAGGGTAGGGGCTTTCAGTTCCAATGTTGTCGAAACTTACCACGGAGAAGACAAGGATGACACTTCTCCATTGTTCTCTCTCTCCATCATCAGAACGTATGCTGCCCTGTCCTAGCTCATGGGAGCTAAACAACAAACGGTCGGAAATTTTGTGAACGACCTATGAAATTTAGTCATTGTCAAAAGTTAAATTATATAACTTCCTAATTATAGAAATTATATTAAAATCAAGGAAGATGAACACTTAAAACTGAATGCTTCCCAGCGATGCTGTCTCGATGACGTTCAGGACTGCAATGTCATTTACTGGTGCAGCACTAGCTGGTGGAAACACTATGTGATGGTGGCGACTGCCCGTCTCTGCCCAGCTCTATTCTACCCTGTCATATCAGGAGCTCAGAATCGCCTGCGCTGAGAGTTATTTCCACCCAGAGATTAGCACGTGCTACAGACCGGGACTACCCTCCACACTTTGCTGCTAAACATTCACCGTGACACCCTGACTAAAACGCAAAGATTCTCTTTTTCTACCATGACCACTACAAGGGATAAGATGGGGTTGGGGGTGCAGACAGCCGGTGACGTCAGCTAGCTCTTATGTTTACTGGAGGCAAAGCCACAAAGCTAGAATATCCCACAGGCACACGCCAATCTATAACATTTTCCTCATGGGCTGTTTGATTAACCCCCCCCCCACCCAGTTTTGAAAGTATGGAATACAAATACATTCCTCTTAGTTTCATCAGAGCGAAGCTGTCTGCAGGAAAGCTAATGAGTGTTGCTTTAAATTTGTCTTCACATTCTGAGCAGTGTTCAGAAGGGCCAGGCTGAACTTGACACGGGGAACATGACTAGAGTGTGATAGATGAGTCAGGGGGTCAGGATGTTCAGGGGGGTGCACTTGTCAGTTTGTCCTCCTGAGGAAGTATAAGGAACAGCTCTGAAGAGGAAACAGCAACACATGTGGAGAAATAAAACTCATATTATTGGGTCTTAGCTCGGAGCTCGGCTTGCCTAGAGATCCAAGTCACTTCACTGCAGCTTTTGTGCTCAACTGTGACAGCCAAACACACAGCTGTGCTCGAGGACCAACGGCAGGGGAACCAGGAACCTCTCGACGGGGCTCGATAACTCTGCTCTTGGAACTTACATAAAACCCTGAGGTGAAACAGTTCTCCAAAGCTAAAGGCAAAAGGCGTCCCTGGGGATGTTTATATCAGGGACATGAATGCCCCATGCTGGATGCTTCCTTCCAGAAACCACAAAACAGGGCAAGAGAGAAGTCTGCTTTTAGAACCATCCGCAGCTCTAGTGGACACAGCGTCTTGTGGTCTGAGCTCATATGAGGCGGAGAAAGAAAACAACAAGCAGATCCAAGCCATCCAATCTTTTTTTTTTTCTTCTGCAAAAGGAGGAAAAAATGATGGTTTTTAATGACTTCTCAAATCCTACTAGGAGCTCAGAGACATTACCAAGAGGCCGTGCCACCCAGAGGATAAGTTGCACATGAAGCTTTGTACAGATGGGCTCGCATGAGAAGAGCTCTGCACTGTTCACTTAGGAATCCCGAGGATGGGCATCTGGGGGTTGCAACATACTGCGCCCGAGAGGCCAACTGCTGCCTGACAGGATCTCACCCAGAGATGACAGCGTGACGACAACTCACTGAGAGTCCCTGGCCACTGCCCAGCCCTTCCTAACGAGAACTCAGAGCCGCAGAATTTCAGAAAGTGCCAATAGGCCTTCAGACAGACACTAGCTTGAACCAGTTTGGACAGAGTGAAAAAAAATCAGAACATGTTAAGAAAGCCAGAAACAAACCATAAACTCCAGGGACAAAATGGATTGGAGTTTTAAAACTGACCGGTCATTGCTTAAGACGTTTTGAGCAGAACCGATTAATCAAGTACACAATGGAGTAAAATAGATGAACAGCTAAGAAAATTCCCACCAGTCAAGGGCAATCTAAACCTCCCAAGGATTTTATCATCTCAATTTTTTTTATTAAAAATAACTTTAATGGGGCTGGAGAGATGGTTCAGAGGTTAAGAGCACTGGCTGCTCTTTCAGAGGTCCTGAGTTCAATTCCCAGCAACCACATGGTGGCTCACAACCAACTGTAATGAGATCTGGCACCCTCTTCTGGCCTGCAGGGGTACATGCCGACAGAACACTGTATACATAATACATAAATAAATCTTAAAAAAAAAAACTTTAACAAAAGCAGAATGTATTTAGGGGAGATACTTAACCTCTAAAAATAAATATAGAAATCAGTGAAGAGTAATTCATTAAGAACATGATTATAAGAGAAACTAGTAAACAAGGAAGACCCTAAGAGAGACATACATGGTCCCCTGGAGAAGGGGAAAGGGCCAAGATCCCCTGAGCAAATTGAGAGCACGGGAAGAGGGGGGAGGGAGCTACGAGAATGAGAAGGGGGGAAGAGGAAGGATGCAGAGGTCATGAGGGAGCAGAAAGGCTGAGTCAGGGGAAGAATAGAAGAAAGGGTATGGGATAGGTAGGGTTTTAGTGGGGGTGGTGGTAGGGGAGGAGGGGAGGGAGAAGGGAACTGGGATTGTCATGTAAAACAATCTTGTTTCTAATTCAAATTAAAAAATGATAAAAAAAGAACATGATTATAGTCACTTTTTGTTGTTGTTAAAAAAAAAAAAAAAACTACAAAAAACTTGTTTCGATCCATCCTAGCAAAGCGCTAGACCAATACAGGACAGCAGACTACCAAGCTACCAAGCGGCCATGACGAGAAAAGCTGTCATCGAGCAGCTGTGTTGACAACCTCAGAGCGCAAACGTGCACGCAGCAGTTTGCCTGTCCATTGGAGAGCCCTAGGGATATTCTCTCCGGTCAGTGGGTCAGGCTGAGTAGCAGAGGTCTCAGGCCGGTGAGCTGGGGACACACACAGTCAAGCTCTGCTTCTGTGACATTTTCCTTTGGGGGATGTCACTGCTAGCCCAGTCTCCTCTTGACTGCAATGTCCTTTCTTAGATGCTCTGGGACAGTTGGTCAGAGGCAGCCAGTGAGACTATCCTATCTCTAGACAACCTCTCATAGTCATTTTGAATTATTATATATGGTCTATGTTTCAAAGTGAGATGAGAATGGACGGGTGGGATGTCACTATTGTTCCCATCAACTCGTTAGGGTCAGACTTGGAGTAGAAATGTGGCATCTGGAAGGCCAGGCTGGGGACGGCTGTTGAAGGTGGGTGGTGGGATATGACAGATCATTAAACCGTTTTACAAAAAAAAAAAAAAAAAAAAAAAGTTGTTGAAAAATGGGCAGTGATATTCATAGAAAAATACATAGCATGTTGCTGAAAATGCAAGCATGCCAATAGATTATCTCACTTATTAACACAAGCCACTTATAGTTCCGACCATCCAAGGTAGATACAGAGAATGGGATTATCTTCACAGACTCACGGGTCTAATGGGGAAAACCTCAGTGGTGAAATTTAACACTTAATTATTCACAAGGATATTTTTTAGAACGTTAAAGTGAAAGGTTAAGCAGGACAGTAGACATCTTTGCAGAGGAAATTAATAATAAAAATAACAACAGTAAAACAGTACAGTCAGTATAAGAAGTATCTGGAGTCCTAACAGTTCTAATTCCAGGATTACCAACTGCTAGGGAATGCCCTTAGGAAAGTCTTAGTTTTCTAATCTACAGGACTGGGGCGGGGGGAGGGGGCACCAAAGAAACCACCTCTCGGGTTTGTCAAGAATTAAATCAGCTATTATCATAGAACCTAAGAGGCAGTAAGCATTTACATAGCTGACACATGTAACTGACATCTAGGGTCCAGAGAAGGAGAAGTTTAGGTCCTGGCCTTCCTTGGATAAGAAGGTTAGAGAAACTCTTTGGGATGCGGGTTGGTTTTTCTGATCTATAATGTGTGTGGGATCTTCAGGCTGCAACTTAGGCCGCTGGTACAAACACCCGCAGGATGACTGGGAAATGAGTGGTGACTGTGAGACACAGGGCTGGTGGCTGTACACGCTCGGCCTGAAGCCACTTCACCAGCAAAAAAAAAAAAAAAAAAAAAAAAAAAAAAAGAGGTAAACCAAGAACCCTCTGACTCTGCTCAGTGGTTCACAGTGTCCAGGAGCCAACCTGCCTGCTTCAGTGGGATCCCTTCTCTCTGTAACTAAAACAAGCAGTGTAACAAAGCTCGAGAGTAATTGCCCAGCAGCACTAGGGAGAGACACTGAAATTGACCATAAAGCTCTAAGGAGGATGGCTACAGCCCGAGGGCGTGGTCAGGCACACCTGTAGCCAGCCCCTAAGTAGGCGTGGCTACAGCTTCGCCTACACCTCGCCCCTGTCCATCCATCTTGGAGACCGGGAAGCTTGGCAATTGCTGCTTGCGCACCTGGAAATACAGGCCTGCCTAGAGGAGCACTTAGCTCATAGCTCTTTAATGAACGCATGGGGACCACCCGGAAGTGTCTAAGTCCTGTAAACACCTAGGGGAGTTAAACAATTACCCTAATGGATGGTGGGGAGCAGTGGAGGCTCATCTTCCATACAGCCCCTCTTACGTCACCTTTTTTAAAAAAAAAAATTTCCAAATGAGTTTGTGGTTAGGGGCACCCAAGGTTTGGGTAAAACGTGAAGTTAGCTAGTATGTCCCTGGAAAATGTTGCCAGGACGATGCAAGCTTTAAGAGGAAAAGGTCGGCCTGGTCCTCTTCTCTGAACTTTCAATGTCTCCCTGAAAACTAGAAGGGGCAGAGAGGTCTGGGGTCTGGCAGCGGTGCCTGCTTCGTTCACCCACTGGTTCCCTGCTCAGGCCAGAGCCCGGCTAAAAGTAGGTATTTGTGGGCACACCAGTATAAGTTTCTAGGCTAGGAATGACGCATGCAACTGCTGGTCTAATTTGTTATTCTGTAGCACGAGTTCTAATCGTAATTACTATAAAAGCCCAGAGTCAGATATAGGGGAAAATGCTGAGAGATCAGAGAGATGGAGGAGCAAAACCACAGCCATCTCAGCTACTCAGCTTCCAGCCGGGAAGAGACTGAGCTCCTGTCTCCTGCTGCCTTATCACTTCCTCTCTCTGCCCAGACATATGCCTGCCTGTCTGTCTGTACAGACCTCCAGACCTCTATGGTTAACTAGTGGCTAGCTTCGCCCTCTGATCTTCAGGCAAGCTTTATTTGTTAGAGCATAAACAAGACATCACTCCACTCTTCCGTTTGTCTTGGTCACCTGTTGCTGCAGTTGGAGAGTGGGAGCAGAGCAGTGGGGACAGACACATGAACACTTGAGGAATCCCCAGGCAGGTTACACTGTGCAATCAAGTGTGGCCATTGGATCCATACTGTCTCACGACACCCATGGGAAATGATATAAAAATGGCAGTACACAATTTCCGAGCTGTGTCACAACTAAGGATTCCTAAGGTCACCAGCGCATGCATGTAGGTCTCGTGACATTTATCCACTCCGCTTTTGTTTCCTTTCTCTCGTGAATGTTGAAAACACAAATGGGTGGAGGTACAGCTGGGGGGGGGGGAGGTGGCCGTCAGCGAAATTCACATCACGGGGCCTTGAAGACCTGTGTTCAGATCCCAGTGCCCATTGTGACAGCAAACATCCATAATTCCAGCGCTGGGGTATGCGGATGGTCAGATCCTGGTAGCTAACCGGGGGTCTTCAAGTTCAGTGAGAGGCCCTGTCTCGAAAGGTGACGTAGGGGAAGAGATGAAGGAAGACAGCCAACTCCAACCTAGTCCTCCTCGCTCAGAGTTGAAGACAGTGTTCTGAACCCCAGAGTCCTGTGCACTGACCTGTTTACTGGGTCTCTTAAGGGACATCGTTGAAGGAAAGTGTGGAACAGCAGCAAGTCAATTTCTTGCCACACAACTGGGCCAGAGAGTGCTGTCACATCGGTGGATGGAGGGAAGTGTCAGGGGTGGGACTTCCAGTTATCAAGATGGAACCTAGTTGTGGTCGGAAAGAAGCTGTTCCGGAGCTGTTCCTATGAGCTAAATGGAAAAGAACTGGTTTTGTGTGTGTGTGTGTGTGTGTGTGTGTAAGGGGTTGTCATCAAGAGAGAGATTTATTTTGTGCTAAATACGACTAAAAGGAGAGGCGTGTCTGGCTCAGAAATTAGAGAACGTGAAATAGGTCCCTCATTCCTGATGTGTTCCCGAAGACTTATTTTAAAAATTATTAAAGTGTTTTAAAATCACCAACTGTTACCTACCAGTAAAGGAAGAGAATTATCTCCTCTCCCCGCTTACTCCGCTGTGTCAGGTTTGTTTCCAACACAACCAGATTACTTCAGCAGCCGCTGCCTCCTGAGAGAGCAAGCGTCCCCAAGAACAAGGTTCTCATTCTTGTATTGGGAGGACCCCCGAGTGTGAAACACTCCCTTTTACTCTTTAAAAAAATTATAATAATATAAATACATCATTTCCCCCTCCACACCATCTCTTTTCTCTCTCCAGACCCTCCCATGTGGGCATATATCTTTACTCGGTTTCAAATTCATGGTCTCTTTATTCATCTTAATTGTTGTTAAATACAGCTATGTATATGTACAATGTACATACATATGTATTCTTAGATACACAACTCCACCCTGCCCAGTCTGTATAAGGCTACTCGAATGTACGTTTCAGGGCTGACTCTGGTATTAGATGACCAGTTGATGTGTTCTTCCCTGGGGAGCACTGCGTTTGCAGCTCTTGGCATTCGTTAGTGCCCTGTAGTTCTTTGTGTAGTCCCCTTGGCAAACATATTGTTATTGTCCTTGTTCTGCTTGTGTTTAGGCAGTCGTGTTGGTGAGACTTTTCGGGTGTAGCTTCTGACATTACAAGGAGACAGGGTCTCACAGGAAATGCCCCGAGAGAGACTCTTAACAGAGTGTGTTTCCATCACACTGTATCCTAACTCAGAACAAGTTGTAGCAGAGGCTAAGGTAGTAAGCAGTGTCACCTGCCCCGTGTCCTGTGGCTCTGGGTTTGTACTATCTTATTGTCCACTCACGCTAATTGCCAGGTTTTCAATGTACCCCTTCCCTCTGCCTGGGAGACTTTCTCACTTGCTATTTCTGCCATGCGTGTTTGTTACATTTTCTGGAGGCTTTTCAAGTCATCTGAGCTGCCAGCATGCCAAAAAGAGTCTCAGAAGGACAAGTCACACGTTTTCTTTTTTAGTAGCCACAGCAAGCCCCTCGTACAAGATTCTTTGTATCTACTGAGCCTAGGAAACAAAACAGAAGCGCCCGGCTCCACCTTGCTTTCTGAAAGAGAAAAGCAATCGCCTTCCCTGAGAACTTGTTACTGTTTACCCTGGCCTGAGCCTGGTTTTCCAATTGACACATTGTCTGCGTTCACATCTCTCCAAGATAAGAAATTAGCATTTGAAATGTGCCCAGCAGAAGAAACACACACACACACACACACACACACACACACACACACACACACACACACACACACACACACACACACACACACACACACACACACACTCTAAAGAGCTCATGCTTCAAAATTACTAAACATACAAGGGAAGAATCCACTGTGTCAGCAGAACTAAAAATTAGTTCTTCCAAGAACTGCAGGTCATAGAATCGTTGAGCAGTGTGGCAGCCAGCCTCTAGGGTGGCCCCTAGAAACACAGTGGCTCTTGATACCCACGCTTTCCCTCCCCTCCCACCGCCCCCTTCTCACTTTTGAGATAAGGTCCCATTATGTAGTTCAGTTCTGCTAGAACTCACTCTGTAGACCATTTTGGCCTTGAACTCACAGAGATCCACCTACCTCTGCTTCTCAGAGCTGGGATTAACGGCACCTGGCCCACAAAAACTGATAGAACAAATGTGTGATTTTTCTGAGCCACGGAGTTTGTGGTAAAGCCATCATTCAGGAATAACTAATACAGCTAGAGACTAATGATTAAAGACGAGACAAAGAAATTTAAAAGTGCATGGAACAAAAGGAAATACCGGGAAGAATTATAACACACAAATATAACGTTTAAGAATAAAAATCATAGCTGGGCATGGCGGCACCAGCTTTTAATCCCAGGCGGAGGGGGGCAGATCTCTTAAGAGTTCTACATAGTAAGTTATAGGCCAGCTAAGACTATATGGTCTCAAAAACAAACAAACAAGCAATAACACCCAAATAAACAACAACAACAACAAAAAAGCCTTATGAATGAAAAACGTAATCTAACTCAATGGGTGGGTTGCATAGCAAAAAACGAAAACAACATGTTTTATGAGCAGGGTTCGGGTGGGGGATCCACAACAGCAGAAAACGCCCAGGTGTAAACACTGCAAGACCTGTCAGTGAGGACAGTGCAGAACTTGCAAAGACAAGATTCCTGAGATGTCAGAAGCAACTGAAGCCTAAGACAGAGCATGGCGGTGAACACACTACGGTCAAACCCCGAGCGCTAAAGTCGGGGGAAAGGCTGTAAGGTAGTAAGTAGGAAAAGGCGTCCTCCACCCTACAACAACAGCAGCAGCAGATCCTTTAGCACCGCAACTGAACACTGTGACACCTTCCCGGGGCTGACAGGAAACAGTCTGTGGTGGGGAAGGAGGAGGGAACCACTGGAGACGGAGGGGACAAGACAGGGCAGTGGGGGTGGATAGGGTCAAAATACATGATACACACTTACGGAAATGTCACAGTTACGTCTGTTATTATAGAATCAGTATGTGCCGACGGCAGACAAAACCATCAAGTCTTTAAGCCCATAGGGAGCTAAGTCGTCAGGATAAAATGGACACTTGCAGGCAAATGAAATCTGTGATTTTACTTTAACTGCCTTCTTTTCTGATTCTACAAACTTAAGTTTTACATATTGATTATAGTGCTGGAGACTGAACCCAGGTCTCACACATGCTGGGCAAGCACTCGCCAGTGAGCCAAATTCCCAGCTCCCGTTTCTTATTTTCCTGAATCTAATGTGTGTTGGTGTGTATGTGTCGGAACTTTGTCCACGAATGAAGCTGTGTGAGGTGACTTCTGAGAGCTTGTGGAGAAAACTCTGAGAAACCAAGACAAGGGACTTGTGACCTCAGTTTCTTCAAACACGTGGAATTGGTCTTGGATTTGCTTTCTTGTCCCTCCCTGCTGTAACAGATAGGAGTGATTTTTTTAATTCATATTATTCATTACAACTGGCTATTGTTACTTGTTTATATGCCTCTGTGGAAAAAGCATGTTTTTTGCTGCGTGTAGCTTGTCCTTGTGGATCAGTCTCTTTACTCACGCGACTCCTCTTAACCCTCAGAGTGCAAACTGTCTGATACTCTGAATAAAGCTGACCATTGCATGAGACTTGAGTCTGCCTCATTTATCTGCTCCACTCTCCCAGCTCCCACCCACCTCTAGAATTGTAAACGTGCATATATGTTTATAAGCATATCTAATATGAATCTATCGTATATGTATTTGTTATATTTTTAAAAATCAGTATTTATGCTAGATAGTAGCTAGGGTAGTAGATCCTAAGTGCAGCTTTTATTGCAACATACATGTCCTTAGAAAGACTTAAGACAAGTCGAGGGAGGAGGCAGTGCTCTGTTGTCAATCCTCTCACTAAAGCAAGCATGCAAAGTGAAGAAAAGTGCAGGCTCTAGTCAACAAATCCAGTCAGTGCTGTGTGGCCCTCTAGAGGCAGGGGTTGTACCTGAACAATGCCATGACCACCGTTCCTTTCTAATTGTTGACTATGTTCTCTTGAAGTTGAGTAGGGAGATCCTAGCGGCATGCCCAAAACATTAGTTCGAACTTTTGAGCTCATGAGTCATGCTAAATCCTTATTATTGGTTCTCCCCTATCTATCTACTACTGTTCCTATACTGCTAATTGGAATAATAAAGCTATGCATACAGAAAAAGATCACACAGGTCCTTTGGCAGCAACTCTTAGTCTCTTAGTGTGTGACTTGGCAGACACAGGAAAAGGATATAAAATCAAGTTCATGACACATTCATCATGTATTGGCAGATGAATATATTCCCTTGGTGGCATTGTCATTCCAAAGATCCATATTATAAATGAATCTTTGAAGAAAGCCATACAATATTCCTATTGTCATTAACTGGGTCATAGTTCATACTGTAAAACAAATGCATAATACAATAATGTCACAGACAATTCGTGTATCTGGAAGAACAAAAGCTTTGCATAATAAAACCCAAACTGGTTGAGATAGCAGTTCTCCCCCCCCCCCCCCCGGGAATAAAAACAGTGAAACAACTATAGGTACAAGATTGAAATACATTAAAAAAAAAAAAAAAAGAATTCTCTCCTTGTGTTTCCACCTATTCAAAACCAAAGGTACCCGGGGTGTTCTACACTGTCCTGCTCTTCCAATTCCTGCCTTGACTACCTTGGGGGAAACTTCTCGGTCCTGGCAATCCCCAAATAGAGCGTTCTGTTTTTAAAACAACCCAAACAGTCCAGTTTCCGAACCAGGTAGAGGTAGCTGATGGCAGCATTGCCAAGAACCAGGAAGCCTATGAAGCCAGAACAGAACCTCCTCCTTCATGCATATACGACGTCTGGCTGAATATCAACACACAAGCAACCCCACATCACTGGGCAGCTGTAGTCTTTATGGGAGGAGGATTCTTTGAGTAGTGGAAACATAATAAAAATAACAGATGGTCCCACAGCAGACGGGGGGGGGGGCAATGGGTTAGGGGAGGAGGGTCAACAGTGAATTACAGGTAGAGAGTTAACAAGCAGAGCTGTGTGGTCTCAGAAAAGGGTCCTGGTAAAGTAGAGATTCATTTCATGATTTCGTGGAGACATCTGGGCTATGTTGGGGCCGCCGCGGTCCTTATTCTCACGGCAAGAAGAACAAAGCTGTCACTGGGGCTACAAAGCAGAGCTGCTCACTCTGGACTTGAGGGGGTGGGGTGGGAGCAGCCAGACATCCAGCAGTGCACTCTGGTGTCCTGAGCAAGACTCTGGGATAATAAATAACAGGGTGAAACTAACTCCCTGAGCAGCATTTGGCGGTAGGATCCTCTGGGATGGGTTATTTAGGGTTATAAGAATCACCAAGTGATCAACAGATAGAGAAGTGGTTTGCGGTTGTCTAATCCTGGGAGACCTTACTCCATAAAAGATCTGAAGAGCCTAAGAATAAAACCCAAAAAAGCCAGCTCGAGTCATAATTCTGTTCCCATCTCTACCTCCTGCCACTGCCCCCTGCAAGAAGCTGCTCTCTCTGTCCCCATTTGCAGAGATCTTCTGTTCGTTCTCTTCCAGTTTTTTTTTTTTTTTTTTTTTTTTTTTTTTTTTTTTTTTTTTTTTTACTCCTTCCCTACCCTGCTTCAGGGTGGTCTTGAAATGCTCTCTCCTCCACCCTCTGAGGGTCTATCTCACATGGCATGTAGATGGAAGCCCAGACGCCTACATGGGGCCTGCACATGCACACACAGCCCCGTGCCAGCCACGGCCCAGCACACATCCAACAGCTGACATCCGCAGGGGGCTCAGGGAACTCTAGCCACGACTGTGGCTCCTGGTCACCACAGTGACTCACTTACACATCCCCTCACAGTCCCCGACAGGCAAACCCAAAAAGTATGCTAGCTGGCGGGGGAAGGAGAGCAGAGCAGACATTCTTTTATGGGAAGAACAAGTAGTTGGCAGGTAAAGACGATAAAGCAGACCAGATCAAACAGATAAAAACGGAAGACGCATGGATCAGGTTATAAACCATGGAGTATTCCTGGGGAAATGATCTGAGCCCTGAGCAACCCAGCTCTCTCTAGTCTGAGGCCCGGACACAATTTTTATTTTCCTGCGTACTCACGGCTTTGCATAGAGCAGTGCTATTTGCTACTTACTTGGGCTTGCTTGCAAACTTTGAAAGGGTGAAGTGTATCTTGGTAGAACAGCTGATGATAAGCCTGTAGGTCAAACCAAAAGTACACACTGTTCTTCCACAGCTGCGGATGGAGAAGTACAGAAATCATCACAGCCAGTCAGTGAGGCCCTTGGAGCTCTAATTCCCTACATGTCTATACACGCTACGTCCTTACTGCTACCACAAATCACATCCAGCTTAAGCTGGTCTCAGTCTTTTACCGCAAACTGGCAATGGGCAAGGTATTTATGCCTGTTGTCAGTTGAACACTGTATTATTTGCACGCAACCCTCCCATAGAGTTGGTCATTAAAATAGTAAATGTTTAAAAATAGCGATGAATACAAAAAGTGCAAGCATTCTGGTTGACAGGTAAAGAACATGGATTTGTGGCATGACAGACAGCACAGTCTGGCATATCAACATATGGGCAAATGGGTATCATATCACAACTAAATATTAACTACTAAGGCAATTAATCACTCTTCATTTGGGTCATACAAATATCAGTTGTAATTTAAAAAACATTACTGAAAATCATTTTATCGCTATGCATTATAATTTATGGTTGTTAAAATTATTAAGAATCAAGCATTAATAGAAATAAACTAAGTATGGCATAGTAAATTGAGATTATGAACACCAAGTTATTTCAATGCCACTTATCTTTAAATCAAGTAAAACAATAAATCCAGACTTAAAATAATTATTCTCTACCTTGTTCCCTGAATTCTCGCAGAACTTAGTGAAGAAGAATCCAGCTCTATTTTCGACATACAAAGACTGTAACAAGTTTTCCATGTTAAAGCCTCCCAAGGCTCTACTACCAAACGTAGCTTTAACCTGGATAGCAAAACACGAGACAAAAGTTCATTATCCCCATGAACACAGTGTGATTCTTTACAGCACTGTACAAGTGGGCTTCAGAGATGCAGCTGGGCTGTCATTTTTATGTGTGTAGCATATATGTAATTAATGCTTGCATCTGACTGTCGTGTAAGATTCATTTGTGGAACTCAGTCATGGCGGGAGAATCCGTTCTGTTATAAACCAGCGCCCGATTCCAAGCACGATGTCAAGAGTAGCCTCCCTGACCTCAATTACTTTCATGTTTCGGGCGGGCGCATTGGCTCCGTTGGGGAGCCTTCCAAGTCTCCATTGGTGGCCTGTTTCCTACATATTTACTGTTATTTTAGCCTTGAGGTGCTGCTGTTCTAACTCCAAGTGGGTTATAAAAAGAACCATCTCAAGGCCTCTCAGTGCTGGGGGAGGGGGCTCTTTGGACAGTCTCACCCACACAGGTCATGGCCTTCAGAGTGGAAATGGCAATGAAGTTCTCATAAAACCCGGCTGTTTATGGCTTCTCTGCCAACAACGTTAGCAGCATTGACACACGGAGAGCTGGCTATTTCTCAGTCACACAAGTGACTCCAGAATATGCCCAGGAATGGGTCGTTCATGCAAACTCGGCGCTGTTTTATGGGACTCAGACTTCTTTGTGCTCCCCAGGCAAACACATAGGGGACAGGTTTAAGCGAGGCTTTTTTTACTCTCTTCATCACACTGCCTCTGCCTGATAGAAAAAATTCTGAGCTGAGAACATACTGTTTGTTTGTTTGTTTTTAATGGCTAACTAAAAGCATTTGAAACTAAAATATCCTTATTTTAGCTGGTAAAAAGAGAGAGAGAGAGAGAGAGAGAGAGAGAGAGAGAGAGAGAGAACTATTTACTTAAAATAAAAGAAGTATGCAAAACATAACTGAGTGTTTAGATAATGTCGGTAGAATTCTCAGGGCACATGAGAGCTTCATCTGAGTCTTCATCTAATTCCCCTGTGGTAGATGCTTGCTGTCAAAGTAGCTACACTCTGGAACCCCCAGTGTGGTAGTTTGAATGTAACGGCCCACATAGGCTCAGGGAATGGCACTATTGGGAGGTGTGACTTTGTTGGAAGAAGTGTGTCACTGTGGGGGCGGGCTCTGAAGTGTCATATATGCTCAAGCCACACCCAGTGTCTCAGTTTACTTCCTGTCGCCTGTGTATCAGGATGCAGCTCCTTCTCCAGCACCGTGTCTGCCTGCACGCCGCCATGTCCCACCATGATGATAAGGGACTCAACCTCTGAAACTGTAAGCCATCCCCAGTTAAGTGTTTTCCTTGATAAGAGTTGCTGTGGTCATAGTGTCTCTTCACAGCAATAGAAACCCTAACTAAGACGCTCTGCCTTCATAAAAAAGAGAGAGAGAGAGAGAGAGATTTCTAAGACATGACATCCAGAGTTATTGTAATAACAGAACAGGAATACTAAAGGGTCTTATTTTGTGTCTGAGGTAGAATCATAGAATCAATCTAGGTCATAACAACTATTTTTGAAAAGAGAGATCACCAGCACTTACAAGGCAGAGGCAGCCAGCCTGGTCTATAGACAGTCAGGGCTACACAGAAAAATATTGTAATGAAAAAGCAAAAGAAGAGAGAGAAAGAGAGAGAGAGAGAGAGAGGAGAGAGAGAGGCAGAGAAGGGAGGGAGATGTGGGTAAATTCCTTTGCAACTAAAAACCACAAAAGGTGTTGTTTAATAGAGAAAAAAAGTATAATAAGTGTTTCCAAACTCTAAAATCAGGGGCATTGGTTGATTAAATAAGGAACATGGTTATTCAGCCCTTAAAACACTTACATTAGGCTCCTCTGTGTAAGTATATCTTCTTTCCAGCTGGGGTTTCAGACATTCAGAGATGTCAGTGAAAGATGTCAAGCGAACAACTGTGTTGCCCAACTTTAACCTAGGTTACAGGTGTGAGAATAAATGGGTCAGTTAGCAAGCATGAGTGCTGTCAATCTGTGGCATCGGAGAACTTCCTCTGAGTGCTAAAGCCTGGATGAGAAACACATAGACAATATCAGACTTGACGGGGAAACTGTGGACAGCAAGAGTGAGGAAAGAAACAAAAGGTGTCTCCACTTGGGGGTTGTGGGGGGGGCGACAAGGAATGTTAAAAATGTTTTTCCTCTCAGATAACACACAGTCTCTACAGGATATAAACTAAACTCACAAAAAACAGTTATCTTTGGGCTGGAGAGATGGCTCAGAGGTTAAGAGCACCGGCTGCTCTTCCAGAGGTCCTGAGTTCAATTCCCAGCAACCACTTGGTGCCTCACAACCATCTGTAGCGGGATCATGCTATAGACAGAGCACTCATATACGTAAAATAAATAAATAAATCTAAAAAAATTTTTAAAAAGTTATTTTTGCACACTAACAATGGCTAGAACAGCCGGGTGGCATTGGTGGTACACACCTTTAATCCCAGCACTCGGGAGGCAGAGGCAGGCGGATCTCTGTGAGTTCGAGGCCAGCCTGGTCTACAGAGTGAGTGCCAGGACAGGATCCAAAGCTACACAGAGAAACCCTGTCTTGAAAAACCAAAAATAAATAAGTAAAACCAATGGCCAGAACGAAAACAAAACATTTCATTCAAAATAGCCTTTAAAAAAAATTTAAAAGAAAATCAAACCTTGAACTAAACCTCCACATCCAGTGACTTTAGACTATTGTTCTCTTTTTAGCATTTTTGCTTTGTTTGTTTGTTTCTTTGAGGCAGGGTCTCACTGTGTAGTCTTGGTTGGCCTAGAATTCTCTGTGTACATTAGGCTGGTCTCCAACTCACAGAGTGCACTGTGACACCTGGCATGCTATTCTTTCCCTTCTCTTTCCTCTCTCTCTCTCTCTCTCTCTCTCTCTCTCTCTCTCTCTCTCTCTCTCTCCTCTCTCTGTCTCTCTCCTCTCTCTCTGTCTCTCTCCTCTCTCTGTCTCTCTCCTCTCTCTCTCTCTCTCTCTCTCTCTCTCTCTCTCTCTCTCTCTAATAATTAGTCACAAAGCACTTTTACTGTGCTCAAGCAAATCTGAAACCAATAGTGTAAATGTATATAATTCTCAGAGAGGTGAACTAATCAATAACAAAAACCTTAGTCTATTTTATTAAGTATTTACTCTGCAAACTTCATACTTGTACACGGTGAAAGTCATCCCCACCTTCCATGTATCTCCTTAAGCTTCCCCCGAGTCCTCCCCCTCATTACTCACGTCTTGGTTTTCCCTCGTTAAGTCCGGTTAGGGCTACCCTTCTGTATGTGGGTGTGAGGCGTCCACACCCACCAGGGGTTACACCTTCAAAGAAGATTTTTCTCTCCCCCAGCAGCTGCAACTGATGATAGCTCCTCAACAAAGGCTGAGACGGGTGATCAGGTGACTGTGGCCTTCATCTATGTGGGGGGACTGTGGCTGGCCTGATCATGTGACCACTGCTGGTGAGAGTTCAGGTCATGCCTAGAAGAAGGCACTACAGTGCTCCTTCCCACCCTCCAGGCCTCCCATCCCTTCTGCCTCCTCTTCCCGGTGTTCTTCGTGTCTGGTGGGGGTTGATAAACATCCCCTGTAGGGCTGAGCACTTCCATCAGCTGTGCGGCTCTGTGCTGACTAAGAGAAACTTCTATAATCAAAGTATCGAGCAGCCCGGTTCAGATCCAGGCTCCACCCCATGTCAGCCTCTGAGATGGCAAGGAGCTGTGTAACGCTGACCTGTTACTCTTATTTCTCTCTCCATGTCTCATTTTTAGTGTTTAAGATGAGGTCTTACCACGTAGCCCACGTTGGCTTAAAACCTACCATCCTCCTGAGTGCTGGGACTATAGGCATGTGCCACCGTGCCCAGGTTCATGCAAATCAGAAATGCGTGCAAATCAAAAAAAAATAATAATAACCTATGGTGTATTACACTGCATTACAGCTTTGTGGGATACATGAATTGACTTGGACAGCTCTCATGGGAATCATCCAAATACACTGAAAACCAGGCTGCATCCATATCTGTTTGACATCATTTAAGTTGCTAAACTTTATTGTTATGTGAATTTTACTTCAGTTTATATAAAAGAATAAATGTCAAGTGATAAATTACTAAAAGAATTGTCCAAAGCTGATATCCAAGGATATTCTTCACAATAAGGAAAAAAAGTCCCACTGGAACTCCAGAACAATATGCAGAGGGAAACACAAAGTAGAAAGTCGGTGCGGTGTGTGTTAGATGGCACCAGTGCTCTTCAGGGTCTTAAGGGTTCTCAGACTTGAGAAGAAGTGGATCACAGCAGAGCCAAACACGTAGTAGGAGGTCAGTTAGAAGCCCTGCCTGTGGCTGGACCCAGGCACCGCCTCTTTGGATGTATTAATCTGGGATTCTTCTAACTTAGAGTAGGCAGGTCAGTCACAAGCCTTGACACATGTTACTGAATCTTAGGAATTCATATTGCAAACCAGTGACCCAAAGCACTTGGCATTAAAAAGAGGGCACCTACCCTTTCTCAAGGCTGTCGTCCTTAGAAGGGATCCGATACAATGGCTCGCTCTTCCCCATCTTTTGAGTCCCCGTGCTTACTCTCGACAATTTGTTAGGAGATTTGGCTTGTTGAAATAAACTGACTTCATCTCCCTAAAAAGTGAGATGACGATGAGATGGAAAATGGGCAAAGCGAAACCGAGAATGAAGCTCCGCACATACACCTCAAGCTAGTTTTAATCTAACCCGAACTCTACTGCCTACTAAGCGTCCAAAACACACGAGGGTTTTATGGGACAGGCAGAGTGAAATACAACAGCAACTCAGGCTATATGAGGAGCCAGAGACTGGCTAGGTCCTTACTTCCAGGACCATGGAGGCAGACTCCTTCCTGGGGAAGGAACTTGGCAGCCATCCCTTCTCGTGGATAGGTTTAAGACTGTGAGGGAGAGCCCCAGAAAGAGGTGGGGCAGGGAAAGAAAATAAAGACGTTTGCTTTGCTGGAACAAGGGCTCTATGGCTTAATAGTACTGTGTCTGCCCTTTTAGGGACATTTTATGGTTATAGTTATTTTTTTTCCTCTTCATAAAGGTTTCTAATGGTAGGAGCAGGAGAGACGATAGCTCAATAGTTATGAGCTGATCTTAACTGACTGCTCTTCCAGAGGGCGCAGGTTCAATTCCCAGCACCCACGTGGTGGCTCGCAACTGTCTGTAATTCTAGTCCCAAGGGATTTGAAGCTCTCTTCTGGTGTCTGTGGGGAGAGGTCATGCCCATAGTACACAACCATACATGCAAACATAATACCGTACATACAAAATTAATCAAATGTATTTTTTTCAACAAAAGTATAAGGTAGACTGTGCACCAAGGGCAGCTGGGGGGCTCTCGGGCAAGCCCCAAGAGACACCCTGGAGGGAGAATACAGAGTGGGGCGTGGCAGGGGACCACTCACAAAAGGGAGGATGAGTCAGGGATGGGAAAGAGACCGGGCCTTGGGAAACGGGCAAAGATGCTCTTCGCTGGTGGAGCCTCAGGTTAAGGCTGGTGCCTGTCTGTAGTCCCAGCACTCGGGAGACTGAGGCACGGAGGTCACAAGTTCAAGGCCAGCCTGGGCTACACAGCGAGTCCCCCGTCTCAAACAAAGCATCGCAGTTTTAGGTGTTAAGCAACTGTTAATGAGACTGTAATTACATGTATATTCTATAAATATGCCTGAATTTATAGAAACAGGAAACAGAGCAGTAGCTTCCAGGGTCTGGGGTGGAGGAGGGAGGCAGAGTAGCCCCCATGCTATGGAATTGCTTTTATTCACTTATTAGAGGCAGGGTCTTGCCATGTAGACCTGACTGTTTTGGAACTCACTATGGAGATCAGGCTGGCCTCAAATTCATAGAGTTTTCTACCTGCCTCTGTCTCCTAAAGGCTAGAACTTAAGGTATACATCATCATGTCTGGGCCATACGTTTTTTTTTTTTTTTTAAAGTGTGTGTGGGGGGCGGGTCGGGTCTGTCAGGTCAGAAGCTGGAGTTACAGACAGTTATGAGCTAGGTACTGAGAACTGAACCCAGGACCTCTGGAAGAGCAGCCAGTGCTCTTAATCACTGAGCCGTTGCTCCAGCCCATAAGTTCAAGTCTTTCAAATTGAGCTTTGTTGCTTCACTGACAGCTGTAAAAAGTCAGAGGGATGGCTCAGCGGGTAGGGGTGCTTATGCCAGGCCTGACAGTTCCATCAACTCAGGGCCAGCTTGAGTTCCATCCTGGGGACCCACATAGTCCCCAAGTTGTTCTCTGACGTCCCCACCTGTGCACCTTGGCATTACATGAGCACAAGTGTGTTCATGCGCACACACACACACACACACACACACACACACACACACACACACAACTCTCTCTCCCTCTCTCTCTCTCACACACACACACACATAACTCTCTCTCTCTCACACACACACACACACACACACACACAACTCTCTCTCACACACACACACACAAACACACAACTCTCTCTCTCTCTCTCACACACACACAACTCTCTCTCTCTCTCTCTCTCTCTCACACACACACACACACACACACACACACACAAAGCGAACAAACAAATGTAATTTAAATAAGAAAAGAATAGTCAGAGTAAATGATGGAGGAAAACTAATGAGCCACACTAAACACAGAAGAGGACCCGCCCTTCACTTTGAGTGTGTTAGGCTCACACACCGTATCTGCCAAATGTGTAGGGCTACACACTAAAAAGAGATCATATTTTTCTGGTTTTAAAGGTTCTACCGCTCAGGGACCTTCCTGCCAAGGAGTGACAGAGCACTTCGGGCGGGATCAGGACACGCCACGTGGTGACGGTGCTCACCTCAGGAAGAGCATAGAGAATCGAGCGGCAGGCAAGCCTGGTGTACATTTCACACACAACAAACTCTGCCCACTGCTCGGACACTGCTCACTCACTGGAGTTTCTTCGCCTGTCACTCATGTTTTTTTGTTGTTGTTGTTTTTGTTTTTTTTTTCTTTCTCCTCCACAGCCGCTCCATTTGACAATGCTTATCTGAGTCATCAGACAGCATGCTCACTGGACTATGCCTCCAAGACTCGTCTTTACCTAGAGCCGGGGTTACCCCAACTGCACGGGTTGACTCGGACACTCAGAATACAGGTGTGTGGTAGGGCCTCGAGGCACAAAGCAAGTCAAGATAAAGCAGAAAAAGAAAAACAAGAAAAAGGCGGTGGGGGGAATTGGCTAAGAAAACAATGAAATGGGTAAGAAAATGGTGGAGAGTGTGGTGTCTAGTGGCGAGAACATCGCCAGGACAGGGAATTGGAAACCCAAGTCCCACTGAATCTCGATCTGTGGTGAAACCCAGGGATCTCTGTCTGCACAGGTGACACTAAAAGCCACCTGTTAGCAGCAATGCTGAACACTTGCATCACCTGGAATTTTATGAAAACACAGGATTTAATTCTCATGTTCTCGTGGGGTTGGGGATGTAGGTCCTAAGCCAACTCATTGGTTTCAGAGGGACCCAGACTTCTCCAGGCCAGTTACATCAGCCTGTGAAGTAAGGGCCCAGGCCCTGGTACGACTTTACAAGTTCTTGGGGAGATTGCTAGAGGTGTGCCCGGAGTTCTGGAACCACAGGGAAACAAAAACCGTGACCGTGCTGACGGTGCTGAACTACTGTGCGTGGAAGTGAAACATATAAGATGTTTTCTGTAACTTGCTGAGCTTTGAAACAAGACATTCCGACTCTCAAACAGTCCTGGGGCAGTTTTGTGTGACGATAACAGAATATTCTGCCATGACCCTTACATGGTGAAGATGGGTGTATGGGGGGGGTGCTTTATCACTGAGGTTACTTGCTATTTCCTTCAATTGCCCTCTTATTTATTCTCTGCCATGTGCCCAGCTCCCTTCCTCTGGTTTTTGGGGTGCTGCTTACTGAGCAACTGTTCTACGCCAGCTTGTTCTAGGGCTACGTACTCAGCACAGAGAATTCCCTTCTAGTCTAGGAGGAGGGTAAAAGGCAGTCAAGGGGTGAATCGTGTGGCTGTAGACACGACAGGGCAAGGTAGAGCCAAGGGCACCGATAAGGATGGAAGGCGGTATACTGTTCTATGTGTGAGAGCTTACGCGGGGCGCGGCCTCTCTCACCAGGTGATGGCTGCACTGCCATCTAGGGGGTGTGAGAGGTGGGGCGCCTGGCTGTGGGGACGGGTGCTGGCTGCATCAAGCCCAGGGAACAGGTCCTGTGGTTCTACTTCATGTTCAAGGACAAGCAAAGGAACCAGTGCGGCTGGCTGGTTTGGAGTAAATTAGAGGAGAATCTGGGGAAATGAGGTGGCGAGGCTAGCAGGGGCCTCCACGGCGTTGCCGGTTTTCAGATTCTGTTCTTGGTGGAGGTGGAGGCCTCTGGAGAACTTCCAGCAGACAAGTGGGTGGCACGGTTGTATGTGTAAAGGGATCTCTCTCCCCCTCCTTCCTACCTGAGGGGGGTGTATATACCGCCGTTGTGACAGCAAGAGCTTGTGACGAGTGCCAGGGTCGGTGGCCGCCTTGGTCACTTGGCATTGTTCTGATGCATTAAGCTAATAATGGCTACTACTTAAGGAAGGGGAGGCTGTGTTCGGTCTCACGGCTCCTCCGGAGCGATTCACTTCATCCTCGTGGTGGTGGTGGGAACAGGCAGCCGGCTGATCACACTGCATCCGCCTCCGGGGAGCAGAGTGTGATCGGAAAGCCATAAGGCTTCAGGATCCAGCGCCAGTGACACACTTCCTACGGTGTGGCCACACCTCCGAAGGTTTCCTGACCTTCCCAGACAGTGCCAAGTGGGGACAAAGTACTCAAACATGTAACCCTGTAGGGTTCCGGTCACATTCGAACCACAGCAGTTGACAAACGGCCCAAGGAGAGATATGAACCCTGTAGCGAATAAAGACCGGTTCGTGCACTGGACACCCTACCTGGACCTCGGTGACCTGTGGGATGCAAGACTTTGGCCTTAATGGCAGGAGGGTTGCCATCTGCGGGAAAGGGTCAACATCTTCCCTTGGTTTCTGTTGCCGAAGGCGCCAGAATTTCAGTTCAGCACTAGCATTTTTTGTTGAAGATGAATGAGTCACACAAAATCTTGGTGCCCTGTTTATTGGGGAAAAAAAAAAAAACGACTGAAGATTCAATATGTTAAGATGGAACTATGATAAATCTCACAATCAAAATCCTACAAGCCCCATAGTTATCAGGGTTATTAGTCCCTTCTGTCACTCTCTCTTTTTCTGCTGGTTCATCTTAAAAAATATTTTTCTATATGTTATTTCATTGTATTTAATTCGCTTATAGAAAAAGGTAATACACATTAGAAAGCTCATAATATTAAAATTATTATCTGCTTGGTAAGAAAAAGGAATACATAAAACTATTAAGGGATTTAAAAATAACATAAAATGTGCTGTGATAGTTTGGTATTTATCTATAATATCAAATAAAAACTGGTAAAATTAAGTTAATGCTTAAAAATATATAAACATCTCATTTTATTTTTTAGTTTTAATTTTTTTTTTTGAGACAAGGTCTCTTTATAAATTCCAGGTTGTCCTGGAACTTGAAAAGATCCACCTTCTTCTGCCTCCCCAGTGCCAGGATTAAAGGCATACACCACCATGTCTGGCTAAAAATAGAAGCATTTTAGAATGTTCAAGAAAGCTACTAAAGTGGGCTATCCTGCACATTTACATATTTTTCAAGTCTTACACTTTAAATTAATTTTACAACAATTTATACAAATGAAAGATGGACTCTGCATCAGAAACCCAGGGGAAAGACTATTTGGCACAGGGCGGAGCTTGTACTCAGTTGGAAGAATGTCCTAGTAGCCAGTCAGTGTGAAAACCCTTTGTGGTAATCACGGCTAACTCCAGCTGTCAGGCCTATGGCTAAATTGTTCTTTAGACCAGGGTTCACCTGATGGCAAGCCTGAGGACTAATTCCTAGTTCACATTCTGGAGACTGACGGAAAATGGCTTCCCTTTAAAATGGGAGGAGAGAAGGTGTTCCCGGGGTGGACCTGTTAGGAGCGGAGAGAATCCAAAGGCCACATTTGGTTTAAGAGCGGAAAACCCTGCAGTCAGTGTGGGCACGCCCACTCCACAGTGTGCTTCAGGACTTGCACCTTTGGACCTGGAAGCATCTCGTCTAAGCATCCCAGGGAGTGGGTCCACGAGACCCTTCCGGCCTCCAGGGAATCCAGACACCTTAATCTCTTGATTCACATTAAAGTCTATTCATTTGGGTCCACTCCTCTGCTGCCCTCACCATGTAACTGGCTCTTATTCTACTCCCAGCAGAGATCTTTGATGAGCCAGCCACTCTATGAACTCCAGTACAGTAGGACAGTGTGTTCTAAAGCAGTATTGTGTTACTTAAGACACCATCATCATGCAAGCTCTCATGCACGCTGGTTTTACATGTCTTTGTTCTTAAGGTCTTGTGATCAGAAGATACTTACAAATAACATCCAAGGATTTTATGTGTGCTCGTGGACGTGTGTGTGTGTGTGTGTGTGTGTGTGTGTGTGTGTGTGTGTGTGTGTGTGTGAAACCATAAACAACTCTCCAATGTTTTTCAGTGAGTAGCTGGACAGACATACAATGGATAAACCACTCAGGAGAAAGCAGAGAACGTTGTTAATGCGCACGGCTTGGCTACACCTTGAGACGTTGATGTTGAACCTGAAAAGCTTGCGCCCAAAGATTCCACATTAGACGGTTTGTACTGATGGCTCCCGGGAGCTGGGGAGGTTGGTGTGGGTGCTGAGATGGCAGGCAGTGCAAGGCGTGCTTGTGGAGGTCCCATGTCTTGACTTTGGCAGAAACTAAATGCACAGGCAGAAATGGGTGCCCGTAAAATTCATGGGATGTGGAAAAGTTAGGCACGCCAATGTTGGTTTTACTCATTTTGATACTGTACTTCTTTGGTTGTCGACTTGGCTACATCTGGAATGAACTAATACCCAGGTGGGTGGGTACACCGGTAAGGGTTTGTTTTTTTTTTTTGTTTGTTTGTTTGTTTGTTTTGCTCTTTACTTAAGCAGTGTTAAAGTTGTGTGTGAGACCCCCCTCCAACCCTGCATCTTCTCATTCATTTCTTCCTTGTATGTGTCCTTCTCTTTTCCTGCTGCTGAGTCCTGGCTTCTGCCCCCAGTATCTCTTTTCTGTCTTTGTCCAGCTTTAGCTGGTGATGACCACCTGGCTGGGCCTGATACCCACACGGACAGCTGTGGCGTTAGCCTTTGCTCCCTGCGCTTGTTCAGTGTAGACTACATATTCCTTCCCGTGCCCTTGGAGCACTTTGCCTATCTGTTGGCCTTTGCGGTGCCCTTGGACAATCTGAACTTCGCAATCCTTTTGAATGGGCTCGGATCTAGTGCGGCACTTCTGTCTCAGCTCTGTGGAAAGCAGGGAAGATGCATCGCAATGCCGTTTGCCGTTCTAGCTTCGGTCAGAAGTCACAAAGGGGTGAACGTCATTTTGGCAGCTTTGATCCAGTGGTGGCCACAAGAGGAAAGTGAGATTATTTTTTTCCTAATTAAGTCATTTGAAGTGTGAAGACTCACTTCCAATCCAGACCTTAGGGATGGGAAGATCCACCTTTAATCTGGGCCACACACACCCTCTGCTGACAGCACTGCGAAACTTGCCACGAATTTAGAGACACCCAAGCACACCAAGGACCTTTGTCAGGGTTTCTATTGCTGTGAAGAGACATTATGACCACAGCAATTCTTATAAAGGAAGGCACTTAATTGGGGGCTGGCTTACAGTGCCAGAGGCTCTGTCCGTTACCATCACGGCAGGAAGCATGGCAGCATGCAGGCAGAACTGGTCCTTGAGAGCTACATACTAATCAATGGGGGTGGGGGGGAATGCCTGGGCCTAGCATGGGATTTGGAAACCTCAAAGTGTACACCCCCAGTGGCACACTTCCTCCGACAAGGTCACACCTCCAAATCCTAATCCTTTCAACTGCTAGTCAGGCATTCAAATATAAGAGCCCACGGGGGCCATTCTTACTCAAGCCACCAAGGTCCACTCCCTGGCCCCCATAGGCTTGTAGCCGGATCATAGTGCAACTCCAAAAGTCCCCAGAGTCTGTCTCAGTCTAAACACAGTTTTAAACTTCACAGTCTCTTCTGGAGTTCATGCAATCTCTTAACTGTAATCCCCTGTAAAATCAAAATAAAAAAGCAGATTGCGTACTTCAAGCATATAACGCCACGGGATACACTTTACCATTCTAAAAGAAAGAGAAGGCAGCATAGGGAGGAAATACTGGATCAAGGCAAGACCGAAAACCACAGGACAAATTCTACTTTCTGCATCTCTGTGTCTTACGCCAAAAGGCTCTTCAGGTCTGCAACGCTTCCCAGCTTTGATAACTGCAGCCTGTTTCTCTCTCTTGTGCCGGTTCTACGCTCGGTCTGAAACTGTCCTCAGCAAGTGTCCCAGGACTCTGGTTTCTATGACATCTTGGGGGTCTCAAACAGAACCCAGAATTCACCTTCGCAGCTTCACACAATGGCCTCTCTAGGCCTCCACGCGGGGACACCCCTTCCACACATGGCCTCAGTGGTTTCACTTAGCTACAGAGGTAAATCCCACAACCCTTTTTCTTAAATCCTCAACTCTTAACCCAGAACCATGAGGCCAGAGCTGCCGAGTTCTGCTGCTTGCTGGGACTGGGACGTGGCCTTCCCTGTGGAACCTACGTCTTCGTTAGCTTTCTGTTGTTGTTGGTTTTCTTCATTGCTCACATTGTTCTTTAATTCTTTTTCACAAGTTGGAAGCTGAGATGGGTGGGGTCTTGCCCTGATGTCACCACTCCCTTTATTCCATTTAGCACCAGGCTTTTCTTTAAGCTTTTTACCTCATTGAACATGGACTTTGTTCCATTATACTTTCTGGTTCCCCCCCTCTCCTCAAACTGTACGTCTTGTATTTCTCTTTCTTCAGCTTGCTCCTTCTCATTATAGATCTGCATACAAGTGATTGCTAACATCCATGACACAGTCAATAGTGGGCTGCCTTGAAACCTACTCTACCAACACCAGTAATACAAAACTCTTCAACTTGACCTCAGGCAGATTTCTGGGACAAGGACAAAAAGCAGCCACATTCTTTGCCAAAAATATCACAAGAACAGTCTCTAGGCTACTTACTAATATTCTTCTTCTCTGAACCCTCTTGGGCAGGGCCATCTTAGTCTACGCAATCTACACTCTCAGAACCACTGTCTTCCACACTCCTACTAGCATGGCCCCTTAAGCCCTGCTTAAAGCATTCAACGGCCCACCAGCAAGCAGCAAGAGTGGGCCAATCACAGAAACCCCCCATTCCTGGTACCAACGTCTGTCTTAGTCATGTTCCGTTGCTGTGAAGACACACCATGACCACAGCAACTTTTATAGAAGAAAGCATTTAGTTGGCGGCTCACTTACAGTGTTAGAGGTTAGTCTGTTTCCCTCATGATCCACAGACTGAGAGAAAGAGTCTGACCCTGACTTCCTCCAAGGATTAGGCCACACCTCCTAATCCTTATAATCTTTTTGAATAGTTTCACTCCTGGTGACTAAGCATATAAATGTATGAGCCTAGGGGGGCCATTCTCATTCAAACCAGCACCTGAAGCATCTAAAAGGTAGAGACTTTTCAAAGAAAAGCAAAGATACACTCATCACTTTAAGTTTCCATAGTGTTATATTTAACTAGCCTAAGAAAAGTAAACAGAAATAACTTTAACTCACATCATTTTCCTTACCAATACAGAAGAAGAGGTTTTAGCACCTCAATCTGGATTTTTTTCAAGTGTTCTTCTGTCCACAGGGATCCGTGCAGCAGCTTAAACTTTGACAGGATTTCTGTGGAAAGGTAGAGCTCCCCACTGCTCAAAAGGTAGCATTTTTTCATTTTCTCAAGATGTCTTAAGAGAAAGCACAGTTATAGACATGTCAATATAATGTTTAATTTCCCACATGTAAATGTTTTGGACAAGTAATAAAGACCTCAGACCGACATTCATTACAGAGTACTAAAGGGTTTTTGTAGACATAGATTTTTTTCAGGGTGTTTGCTTTTCTCAAAAAAGCTGGATAGATTTGTAGAGTTGTGCACACCAAATCTCTAAAATTTGTAACTTTGTTACCTGTAATAGTAAAAAGAAAAAAAAGCAGCACACGTGGGTAAGCGAGGACTAGAGGGAAATCACCCTGGGACTCAACAGCCCCAAGGGACACCGTGAGGCCAGAGCCGTGAAGACATAAGGGAGACATCAGAAAGGAGCTAAGATGCCATGCCGCTGGCTTTGAATATAGAGGAAGGGACCATAAACCAAGGAGCACAGGCCACCTCCTCCATAAACTGGAAAATGCAAAGAAATAGATTGCCATAGTAGAACTGCTGCTTCGGGAGGGATTCATTATGGGGACAACGGAAGTCTGTGGGATTGGTCCTGAAAATCCCAAGGTTTCTTGCCTATGCCTCTCCTGATATGCCTTACAAACATGGCTCAAGTCAGCTCATAGCATCAACCATTGTGGAGCCCTGTTCAAAGCATAAGCTCTGTGACCTAAATGTTATCCTAACAACTATAATAACTCTGTCACTAGTTGATCTCCACCAAGCCCTTAAGATGAAATGCAGTCTAAGGTGCTTCAGCTTGGGTCAGGAGCAACAGGCATACAGACTTCCCTAAAGCGGTGTCCTGTAGGGATGAACGCTCACAGTAACCCGAAGCATATGGAGCCAGCTGAATGCAGAGCTGAGCCCCATTATACCTTCAGAAGAGACTCCAGACAGACAGACAGACAGACAGACAGACAGACGCGTGGCATCTGACCTAAAACCACGGGATGTGTTAGCCAGGCAGGCTGCTAGGACAAGAGGCCCACACACTGACATCTGTACCTGTCTACTATGAATGTGGTCATACAGCTGATAAATTATTTGTTGCATAAAATTTTTATAAAATTATGACACTATAAAAAGTAGAATAATTTTAGAGCAGGTCTGGAACTTATGCGAAGAAACATCATTCCCAAATAACTATTATTGCTATCCTATTTATTTATTAGTTTCACTTATTTTATGTGTTTTGAGTGTTTGGCTGGCATCTTGTGTCTGGTGCCCATACTGTTCAGAAGAAGGCAACAGATCCCCTGGAATTGGAATTATGGGTGGTCATGAGCCACCATGTGGGTGCTGGGAACTGAACCTGGGTCCTTTGCAAGAACAGCCAGAGTTCTAACCACTGGGCCACCTCCCCAGCCCTGGTATCGTTGAGCTATGAAATCAGAAAACTTGTGATATCAAAAGTTTATCATCATAAATAGCGTTTTTTATCCCTTCTGATACATAAACTACAATTTTAATATTAAATATTTGTGCTTGAGTAACTCAAACAAATATTCTACAATTTGCTTTTTAAAGCTATCGAAAAGGATAAAAAGGGAAATACCTTTGATGTCTTCCCTGGTCCTTGAGAACTTTCAGCCTCTCAATGTCCATCCACAACCACCAGTACCTTTCTCCTGATGTCCCCTTTAGAAACTTCTTAAATCTTTCAAACTCCTTTCTGTTGCCAATGTCGTAGGTTCTGTGGGAAATACACCAGTCGGCCCTGCTCTCTGATGCAGTGCTTTCGCTCTTGGAACTCAAGCTTACTTTTTCCAGTTTCTCTTCTGAGACTTGGTCTGCTGTTTCGTTTGGGGGTGAACTTACGGCCTTCTTGCTAGGCGCCGGCTCCGTTTTGTCAAATACCACCCGGGATATGTTGTAGAAGTTGGTGTAGTCCGAGGTGCTGCTTAAGGAATGGTCGCTGATTTTCTTCATGGCTTCTCTCAAGATGAAGATTATGTAGGCGTTGAGAAACTCGTCCACGTTGGCAAAGTGCAACGTCTTCTCCTGGATGACCCTCTTCTCTAGGTATATCCTCAGAAGGGCTTGGGAAGGGCTGTCTTTTATTGAGATGGACCCTTCTTCTTCTTCTTCTGATTCGGGGCCCATTTTAGATGTTCTCCTTATTGTCCTGGGGTGCACTCCATCTTCGTAGATTAAACTCTCTGTATTAAATTATAAAAGGATAATAGGTCAGCTGTGGCACACGCTCTTCTGGTGTTAGATGGGTGCCATAGGAAATGGGGCGATCGCATGGACCAGTAGCTTCAGAAGGATTCTCAAGCCGTGCTGGGAGGCCATGAGGGGAAAACTGCCATCAGGACTTAACTTTGCCCTCCTGCAGATGGACTAAATTTGTCGTCGTCTTCTTCTTCTTCTTCTTCTTCTTCTTCTTCTTCTTCTTCTTCTTCTTCTTCTTCTTCTTCTTCTTCTTCTTCTTCTTCTTCTTTTGGTTTATCAAGACAGTGTTTCTCTGTCTAGCTTTGTAGACAAGGCTGGCCTCGAACTCCCAGAGATCCACCTGCCTCTGCCTCCCAAGTGGATTAAAGGCGTGTGCCACCACTGCCCAGCTTGGGCTAAATATTTATAAGAAGGCTTTAATAACTCTCATGCATCTAATTCTTATCATTAAAGTGACAATGTAAGGACTTATAAAAGATCACACACTTACACACAAAAAAATACAGTTTTAGTTCTCATTTTCTCTTTCAGAATTCAGGGAAATATGAAAGTTTCACGTGTCATTCCTATCCTGCCCAATCCACAGCTCTTTGGTGACCACTTTCTGTCACCGGATTTGAAATCTCCATGGACTAAAAACCTTACATTACGAATTTTTTATTGAAAATGGGTTTAACAACTCCCCCCCACCTCCCATCTGTAAATGTGTGAAGGGATGCCAGCACTCGACTCCAAAGTTTCCAAGTGGAGTGACTTACCACAAGGACCCTGCAGCTAAGAGCTGTGCATGCTCAGGAAAGCCCGCCATGCAGCTGAGAGTTGTGCATGGCCTGCCATGCAGCTAAGAGCCAGTCAGAGCCACCTAGGGAGTCTGCAGTTAGCCTGGAGGGCACAGTGTGACCCTGTCGCAGCAAACACAATTGCATGACCAGTACATATCGGGAATTCGGTTCTGAATATCCTGCCCACGTCTTGAAGTAATAGAATCGAGCCAGGCATACATCGGCAATCCTGGTACCTAGGACACTGAAGCAGCAGGATTGAGTCTGAAACCAGCCTGGGCTACATGAGGAGACTCAGCTTCAAAAACAACGACCGACAATAACAACAGTCAAGCTAAGCAGCAACACACAAACACACAAAACCCCACAGGAAGTGCAAGGGAGGTGGTCCCTCAACTCTGAACTGCACGATTACAGCAGACGGGGCCTTGTCGTTGCTTACCAGAGATGGAAGAAAGACCTGGTTGCGAAATTTTGTGGTGGGATACACAGCAGGGCAACGAAAAACTCATGACTGTCCTCTCACTCTGCTTTGCCAGAGTAAACCAATCTTTTGTTTGCGTACAGGAGGCCTAGGGAGAAAGAGACAGCTTAACAATACCTTACTGGGATTCTGACAGTCAAAACTGAAAAAAAAAAAAAAAAAAAAAAAAAAAAAAAAAAACTCTATAATTCAATTTGTGGGACCTAATGTCTGAAGGAAGATCTTTTATAAAAAAAAGAAAATTGTACTAAAAACTCGGCAGATTAGAGAATGGAGGCTGGAGAGGCAGCTCTGCCATGAAGAAGACTGGCTGTTCTTATAGAGACCCAAATTCAGTTCCTAGCACACAGAGCGGCTCCCAGTCACCTGTAACAACTCCACCACAAACACGCACACAGACAAACATGCATATATACACACCAATAAAAAACCCTAAGGACAGGGTGGGGAGGAAATAAATATCAGTTCATTCTTTTTCATATTTGCACACCTGTGCCTGACACCTCCATACCGCAACTCCTCTGCCCAGACGCCCACCACTCTCTCTCTGTCCTGCTGTCCACCACACTGTCTGTCCTGCTGTCCACCTCTCTCTCTCTCTGTCCTTCTGTCCACCTCTCTCTCTCTGTCCTTCTGTCCACCACACTCTGTCCTTCTGTCCACCACACTCTCTCTCTGTCCTTCTGTCCACCACTCTCTCTCTCTGTCCCGTCCACCACTCTCTCTCTCTCTGTCCTTCTGTCTACCACACTCTGTCCTTCTGTCCATCACTCTCTCTGTCTGTCCTGCAGTCCACCATTCTCAGGAGATCTCAGGAAGGAGAGGGGCTGCCCAGCATGCGTCTCATTTCCCCTTTTTCCAGTCTGCCACACACAGGAAAGGCACAGCTCACATAAAGGAGCTAGGATCCCTTGTCTATTGTACACTTTCCACGGGGCAAATCAGGCCACACAACAAGACAAAGCATGAGAAGGAAATGAGGGGAAGCTTCTGTGGCCACTGTGTCTGTAAGGGTCCAGACCATGAAGAAGACTCTAGTGCAGCGCCGCCGCCCTCGCTTTTGTTTGGTTCTTTATTGACGGATTTTGTGAAATAGTGGATCTCTACATATTGCTCTGGATGGTCCCAAACTAACGAGGTAGCCCAGGCTGGCCTTACACTCAACTTGAGATCCTCGTACCTCAGCATCCCAAGTTGTAGGATACAGGTGAGCTGCTACAGCTCGCTCATATCCAAGTCATTTATTGTTAGTAATTACAAATTCATTCAACATTAGCTTGAGCCCCTACTCTATTCCATTTGTTAAAAGGGTGGAAGAAGTGAGCAGTCAGCCTGATTATCCCACTTGGTGCTTTTAAGAAATGGGTCTAGGGCTGGAGAGATGGCTCAGTGGTTAGGAGCACTGACTGTTCTTCCAGAGGTCCTGAGTTCAATTCCCAGCAACCACATGGTGGCTCACAACAATCCGCTATGAGATCTGGTGCCCTCTACTGGCATGCAGGCAGAAAACTATACATAATAAATAAACAAAATCTTATTTGCAGTCTTATTTGCAGATGGATAATTTGCAGTCGAAGTTGTAAGAGAGAGAACCGTTTATCAGCCCAGATTCTCACTGTCTACGTGCTAAGCTGTTCCCTTGTCAAAAAGTGAGTTCCCCTTGGAGGTTCATTGGCTCTATCAACAGACATTTCATGGCACCTCTGACGTTTCCATAATGTACTGAGAATGAGTACCACAGAAAGTGAGTCTTTAACACATAATCAAGCATGGTTCAGCAGAGAAAGGGTACCGGGAACCGGTGTATTTCTTGGCACTTGGTAAATATTGCTGGATAGGAATGCCCAGACTACAAGAGTGACTAGGTGTGACAGAGCAAAATGAACAATGTGTGTTCAAACAACGTAGACATATCTATTGCAGCATAGAAGGCTAAATAGCTGGCTTCCCGTCTGTTGTTGTTTTTCGAGACAGGGTTTCTCTGTGTACGCTTGATTTGTCCTGGAACTCATTCTGTAGACCAGGCTGGCCTCAAACTCACAGAGATCCATCTGCCTCTGCCTCCCCAGTGCTGGGATCGAAGGTGTGCACCACCAACTCCATCTGATCTCTCTAACTGGGGGTCTAGAACACTCTGTTGATAAAAATTGAAGCCTAACTGTAGCTCAGCAGGTAAAAAAAAAAAAAAAAAAAAAGGCCACAACTGATTGGCAATGTCTGACATAGACGAAGAATAAGAGAGTGGCACCCATGGGCCACACACCTACCAGTCCAGATTTCACATACACTTGTGTGTCCTGGGCATATTGCAAGAGGAAAGATCTCGTAATTGGAGGCAATAAATAAATAAATAAATAAATAAATAAATAAATAAATAAAACGCAAATTCTCACTGTATTATGGACAATCTTAAAGGACAATTGATTATAAGTCATGTCTATTTAAATCACTCACAATGACTGCCCCCCCCCCACGCTTAAGCAATTACGGGAGAGAAATGTGTCTGATAATAATTAAATAGCAATGCATTTTTACAACTAAGTATTATCTAGACAATGCTTGACATCTTTGTTGAACTGCTATAATAACAAATTCAGAATATAGTGTGTGTGCCCTTTCTTCTTAGGTGGTGTGGAGCAAGCGTCTCAAATCTCATTTGCTGCTCCCCATACATAAGGAAAGGTCTTCTATTTGCATTTGCATTTCTGCGCATCGAATGAGTCAGCGTAAACCCATAAGAAAACCTGACTCTGCTTTGGGGTCGTCAAGAGTAATCGATTTCTCTTGACGCTGAGACAAAAGGTTTCTATGTGCTGAGTCATGAAAAGCGTCATCTCACCTGGCCGAGAGAAACGTAGAACTTTTTCATGATCAGGATGTTCTCCTCTTCGATGCTAGGAGGAGGTGGAGTAGGTGGTTTTCTCAGGGCCCAGGGGGGAATGCTTGTGCCTACTATGAAATTCATGCCTGAGCTGCTCCACGTTGCTTGAGAGATCAATTTGGCTAACCTGGATTGTAGAAATCACAGACTAACAAAGGCAAGTATTCTGTTTCCATTTGTGTTTTATATAAAAGTATTTTTCTAACCAGAGTTGGAATTTTAGTCAAATTTTGGTAAAACGTTTCCATGTTTACACTTTAAAAGGGGACCCTCAGTCCCACACAGATGTTCTGTGGTTTTAAAATGTTTTTAAAGATTCATTTATTTTTATATTTGCCTGTATATATGAACATGTGCCATGTGCATGCCTGGTACCCGTGGAGTTCATGAGGGGCCATCAAATTCCCTGGGACGGCAGTCAGGGATGGTTGTGAACCACTGTGTGGGTCTTCTGCAGGAACAAGCGCTCCTAACTGCTGAGGTCTCTCTAGTCCCCCACATTTGGTTTTTAGTGTTACACTAACATTCCCTCTGTTTTCACACAGATGCCACTATGAGGGACAGCTAATTTTTAAGGTAAAATGATCAAAGAGATACAACTGTGAAATTTCTTTAGAAAAGTTGTATGATCTTTGCCAATCACTCCTATTCTATGGCAGATAGTATCCAAACTCTAATCAATATCATAAAAAAAAATAACTTTCTGTGAAGCAAACAGGCATTAAAAACAAAAAAACAGTCAGATGGCAGCGTGATACCTGTATTCAAAGTAGCAATCACTTTCCAGAAATGCCGGAAGTCTTTTTCTTTTGATCCACTTAATACCTTGCTCTCGGTTGAGGCACTATTAAGAAAACACAAGGAGAAAGTCATTTTCAGGTTGCCATTGCAACAGTTTGTGGAGTACTTGCCTAGGATGCACAAAAGCCTGGGTTCAATTCCCAGCACAGGCATGTGCATGGTGGTGCATGGCTGTAGTCACAGCATGTGCATGGTGGTGCATGGCCGTAGTCACAGCATGTGCATGGTGGTGCATGGCTGTAGTCACAGCATGTGCAAGCCTGTGGTCCAGAACAGGAGGCTCAGAAGTTCATGACTATTCTATTTCTTCTTTACCTTGGGCCTCAGTTAACTTTTCTCTTCCTTGTTTCCCATGGTAGAAGACAGATCACTGACAGCAATGCTTGGAATTTTTATTTTGATTTCCTATTAGTTAATTTATAAACCTCCTTCTAATGACTAATTTAGCTGCATCCCAAACTGTGACAGTTTGGTTTCTTGTTTTCTTTGAGACTTATCTTTTGACTTATGGGATGTTTAGAAGTGTGTTGCCTAATTATTTAAGTATTTAGAGATTTTTCCATATTTTTGTTATTGACTTGTGGTTTAATTCTGGGGTGATCAATGGTATTTTGCTAATTTCATATATTTTAGTTATTATAACCTTGATTCCAGAATAACATCTGTCTCGATCGTCACTCCAAGTGTACTCGGTTAAGAGCATGCCCTGTGGCTTTGGGGGGCGAAGTTTCCATCAGCATCAACAGGTTGGCTTCACTGCTAGTGAGATACAGAACTTTCGAGTCCTTAGGATCCACTGTTTCTCCTGATTATAACAGCAATGTTTTGATCTCAAGCCTTACTGCAGTTTTGGCTACTTCCTCCTTATGTTTGATTAGCACTTATTAGGTACACACATTTAAAGCTGGTTGTATTTTTCTATGAACTGACATTTTAATAGTGTGCAGTATCCCTCTTTATCCACAGCAGGGGTCCTTGTTCTGAAGTCTACTTTGGTACTAATATAATCACCCTAGCTTTCTTTTAATTAGCAATTATATGTCATATACTTTCTTACTTCTAATATGTTTATTTGATATTTGAGGTTGGTTTGTTTTAGACAGCAAATAATTGAGCCTTCTTTTTTAATCCCATCTGACTCTAATTTTTTGTTTGTTTGTTTGGGTTTTTTGTTTGTTTGTTTTTTTGAGGCCGGGTTTCTCTGTGGCTTTGGAGGCTGTCCTGGAACTCGCTCTGGAAACCAGGCTGGTCTTGAACTCACAGAGATCCGCCTGCCTCTGCCTCCCGATTGCTGGGATTACTGACTCTAATTTTTAATTGGGATGATTAAACTACATAAGTTTAATGTAATTAGTGATGTGTTACTGATTACTGTTGCTACTAAATATTTGCATACCTAGTTAGAAAACTCTTAGCTAATGTATTTACATAATTAAATTTCTTACAATGCTTTCGTGTAATTATTATCAGCATTGACTATGATAGAAGTTAAAGGGAGAGGAATGTGTCTGAATTAGTAGCGGGAGAATTGGTGTAGAGCTGTCTGAAGCTACGAGTAGGCACATTTTTCATCCTGAAATAGCATTTTCAAATAATCACCGTCATTGTCCCTGATCCACACAGTAAGTCTAAGGAGTAGTTACTGGAGGCATGGCTGAAGGTGCGTGTGATTTTTTTTTTTCAAGGAAGCAGAGCTAGTGAGTTTAGCTGGTTTGGATATAGGTTTGCTGACCTGAAGCAGAAGATGGAAACCTTAAGTTAACAGAACTGATACAGTTGCAGGTGTGGATACCTCGGGGCTTCCCGGGCTTCTCAGCTCCCAACTCTAAATAGGATTGGTTAAAAACCCTACAAGATGGGGCTGGAGAGATGGCTCAGAGGTTAAGATCACTGGCTGCTCTTCCAGAGGATCTGAGTTCAATTCCCAGCAACCACATGGTGGCTCACAACCATCCGTTATGAGATTTGGTGCCCTCTGCTGGTGTGCAGATATCCATGGAAGCAGAGTGTTGTATACATAATAAATAAATGGATAAATATTATAAAAATAAATAAATAAATAAAAACTCCAGAAGAAATAAGTTTCCTTTCTACACGCATTTCCTAGAAGGAAACGAAACCATAAAGTTTGCATATCTATACTATCATCAATGCACTTGGCATTTTATACATCCAAGGCAAATCACATGACCATGCTCGTGTTGGTTGATAAAAATCAACAAAACACCTAAACTGTCCATTATGTGTGAACAGATAACGTGGTGCCTAAAGACTGTGTGTAAGTGTGGTGCCATGTCAATTTCACCAAGCGCTTCCTTTAAAAAATTATATTTTATTGCCTGTGTATGAGTGTTTATTTTCATTTTCTGTGTATGAGTGTTTTCCCTGAATGCGTGTGTGTGCACCGGGTGCCTGCCTGGTGCCACAGAGGCCAGAAGAGGACACTGGATTCCCTGGAACTGGAGCTGCAGACAGCTGAGAGCCACATGTGGGTGTTGGGAATGGGGCCAGGCCCTCTGGAAGAGCAGCAAGTGCCCCTAGCTGCTGAGCCAGCCATCTCTCTGGCTCACAAAAGGCTTCCTTCATCTTGCAAGACTCAAACACTCTGGCTTACCATGATAGTGTAGGTGATGTTAATGGTCTCGTCTTCACGGGGGACATTCTTTCGAAAGGGCTTAGCATCACTTTTCCCTTTCCTTATGACATCATAGATGGGATTTCGAGGCTTTTGACTTTGCAGAATTCTTTTCAGTTGCTTTTCTAGAAGCTGGGGTGCATTGTTAACCACTTCAAACACTCCGTAGTCCACGTTAAATCTAATTGCCTCTGAAAAGGTCTGTAACATAAAGTATGAGAAATGTTTAAATTTAAAACGCAGAAATCCGTTGTCTCTAGGAGGACCTGATGTCAATATTTCATCTCCTCCCAATCATCTCTTGTCCCTTTCAGAATCCTGGAAATCCCCTGGCTAGAGGGCGGGGGATCCACTGAAGGGTTCTGTACCAGGAATTTATGCAGGGAAAGAAGTGCCAGGGCTGCTATGGTAGAAATCCTATTGTTATTATCTTACCTCTGTGGTTCTTTCAAACTAGAGGAAAAACCCACACGTGGCTTCCCTGAGGCGATATTACCTTCATGGGAGGAGGTGGGTGAGAGAGAGTGAAGGAAGAAAAGAAAAGTGATAGTCTTATTGTCTTTTAGCCCTGGGAGTCGTGAAAGCTAACAATTTCTCTTTCCTGAGAGGGGACAATTAACTACAATATGTTCTTCATTTAAGACCATTTCAGCGCCATCCCTCACACAGTGGCAAAGAACAAGAGGGAGTCTAGCATTCTGAGCTTCTCTCGGCAAGCACTCTAAAGGCAGCTAGTTAATATACAACCACCGCAAGCCTTGAGTGTGACTGCTAGTTTGTCGGTAAATAGCTCTCTGACCTGGGTAAAATTGTTAAAGATTTTTAGGTCATTTATTTCCATGAGAACTGACAGTACACTGGTGATGTCTTCTCTGATTCTGTCCTTTAAATCTAGGATCGGGCCCCTTTTCTGCACTATTCATTTATTTAAGGGTACTGTCAGTGAACTGACCGTGAACTCATGTAATTTGCAGACACTCAGCCCCGTGGTAGATGGGATCAAACTCTTTTCTATGGATCACTAAGTGCCCCAGTAAAGTGCTGCTAAATATTCTACATACAGTACCAATGCAATAAATTGCAGGGTATCTTTGTAAACTTTGAGCTAAAATTAAAATTATGTTATATATGCCATTTGGTATCGCATCTCAAGAGTCCAGAGTGTTGCCCATCCTACGGTATTTAATGCATAGACAACAGACATAAGACACCAACCAGTCTACAGTCTAAACCACCTTAGAGCTTGACTCCCACGTGACAACTAACTCGGTAAGTCTTAGCAATCCAGAAATCACCTGTAAGGTGTCTTTAATTTTATTCATGACTATTATATTTGTCTTCTGAATACAGGATTCAAACAGACCACATGGACCCAAATATCAAAAATACATTTCTTGATATGGTACCCTTGGACTAGGGAGATGTACAAGTCTGTGGTAATACCAGAGACAAGAAGCATCTGGTTAAGTGAAGGGAATGCAGTAAGTGTGGAGGGACGGACATCACGCTCACAGGGGCGGGGCAATGAACCTCTGTAGCAAGAAGGGTCCTCTGGGAAAAATTTCTTCCAGTCCTGAGTGTCTGTGCAACAGGAGAGCCTGTTTGTCCTGGGCCTGTTTCCTCTACTTTTTTCTGTCTCCACCTGGACATATAGCAGCCAAATGAACACAAAGATGGGATAAATCCAAAGTAAAGGATGCCAATTAGTTAGCACAATGAAGAAAGAAACAATCCCTGCTTTAAAAAAAAAAAATCAAATGTCCAAACAATGCTGATGCTGAGCCCACATACAACCAATGCTTGGTACTACTAGGAAGATATGGTTGGACTATTGCTTGCTGGGGAGCTACCATGTCTGTGACAAACACCTTAATGCTCTGTCACCCGGGCTTCGATTCGATCCCTGAGACGGCTGTTTACAGAAAACTGATGCAGCTGATGGCTGAGGAGGAGCTCGTGGATTCAGAGCTATGAAGTGATAGGTCTGAGCCAGACAGACAAGCCTGAGTGGTTCCGAAGACAGCACATTTTCCTGGAAGTAACCTAGATGCCCCTCAACTGAAGAATGGATAGAGAAAATGTGGTACATTTATACAATGGAGTACTACTCGGCAGAAAAAAGCAACGGAATCTTGAAATTCGCAGGCAAATGAATGGAACTAGAAGAAACCATTCTGAGTGAGGTAACCCAGTCACTCATATATGAATTTTAGACATAGAGCAAAGGATTACCAGCCTACAATCCTCTTCACCGAAGAAACTAGGAAACAAGAAGGACTCTAAGGGAAAAATGCATGGACCCCAGAGAATGGGAAGGGGCAGGATCTATTAGCTAATTGGGAGCATGAGGGTAGGGGAGAGGGAGCTGCCAGAATGAGAGGAGGAGAAGAGGAGAGGAGAAGAGGAAATGGAGGACCAGAAATGTTGAGTTGGGGGAAGAATAGAGGAGAGCAGGATGAGAGACACCATATCAGAGGGAGCCATTTTAGGTCCAAGGAGAGATCTGGCTCTAGGGAGATTTCCAGAGACCTACAAGGATGACACAAACTGACAATCTAGGCAATGAGAGTGAGGATAACCTAAATGCCCTTCCCCTATGATGAGACTGATGACTACTTTATATGCCATCCTAGAGCCCTCACCCAGTGGCTGATGGAAGCAGAGGCAGACACCCACAGATATGCACTGAACTGAACTCTGGAACTTAGATGCAGAGAGGGAGGAATGAAGATCAAAGGGGTCAGTACCAGGCTGGTGAAACCCACAGGAACAGCTGGCCTGAACCAGGGGGAGCACATGGACCCCAGACTGCTGTCTGGGAGGCCAGCACGGGACTGATCCAGACCCCTGAACATGGACATCAATGAGGAGGCCTCTGCACTCTAGGGGGCCCCTGGTGGTGGATTAGTATTTTCCCCTGGTGTAAGAAGGGACAGTTACAGTTTTTAAGAAGCAAGGAAGATGAGGTCCACAGGGGAATGGCAGACTCTCATTCCTCGAACCTCTCTAGGAAGACATGTTCACGGGATGGCACAACACACACACACACAATCACCTTCTGTCTTGAAGCTGTCTTTGCTCTGGGTGTAAGCGCCGCCACCTCAACCATAGCATGTATGCTCCAGTGCCGCATTAACCCATAAGAAGCATGAGAGAAGTGTGTGTAGCACACAGGGATGCCCGGAATGAACTGTCAGTCATCATCGGATAGACAAAAAGGAAAAAGAACTCATCAGAAGGAAGAGTCAGTACCCTGAGATACAGGAGCACAAAAGAACAGGCCAGTCTGGGCGAACTGCAAGCAACAAGGCGTTGCTGGAGCTTAGTAGGTGCCAGGAATATTGGGCATAAACCTGGAGGGCGGGCAGAAGCCCAGTACATCAAGGACCCACGGATAAGTTTTGAATCCCCGGTTATTGGAAATCTGCTGCCGCTGATGTAATAATAAGCCAATCAGACAAAATTAATGAATCCAGGTTTGATCTGAGCAAAGCATTCCCAGGTGGCCCCAGGGGAAGGGGACTAAACCTCGAGGGGAAACCACGCAGGAGGAGGGGGCTTTGAAATGCCCTGGGAGGGGTATGGGGTGGAGGGGCCACCGTTGTTTGACACGTTTGACACGGGCTTTCTGAGTAGGGCAGGGTCTGGGGAGAAAGGGGTGTGGCTTCCACCTAATCATCCCAGACTCTTTGGGTCTGTGAGTGCCAGGGGCTGGGGTGGAGCTTCCATCAGAACACCCGGCAGGCTGCCCTTCACAACAGAAGTGGTCCACAGTTCCTGGTGGTCCAGACGGTTCCTTGACCAGTTGCATCAGCTCTCAGGCCTCTCCCTAGAGCCGGAATCAGGATGGAGCCGAGGCCTCCCTTCGGCAGTTGTAATGATCCTCGAGTCTAAGGGCCTTTGCTTTAGGTGGTCAGGGTGCTACTGAAGAGCTTTCAGCTAAAGCCGGGTAGGATCTGGGCTAGGACAAACTCCAGAGGCTACGCATGCGTCCATTCCCTTGTGCTGACTCTCCTAAGGCATCGTGTATGTGGGGGTACTGGTCATTGATAAACAAAGAGCCACAAGCCTTCAGTACAACTCCATTTCTAAACTTACCTACAAAACTACTAAAGTGAGTTCAGAAATAACAGTACGAGGCTCAGAGAGTGGGGGGAGAGGCTCGGAGAGTGGGGGGACTGTGTTCTCGCCCAAAAGCTGATTTTGACAATGCACAGATCTCTATCCTGCAATGGGAAAGTCTTCAGTTTGCGCCTCAGACCCAGACAAGCTCCTGTGGACTAATTACCCCTTTACTGACTTATTTTTCTCGTTTCAAGGGTGTCGCTTTTCGGAATGTTCTAAAATGGATTGACCTGGAGGTGGTGAGAGCTAGCTTTGTGGTACTAGTCATCCATGTGCGAAAAATATTTTCACAGAAAAAGCAAGTGCATGAAAATATTTTTTTTTTACCACAATAAATTGCGGGTTCCACATTTCTCTGGAAAGAAGAGGGGGGGAGGAAAAGAAAAGAAAAAAAAAAACCTGTAAATAATTAGTGGTGTGTTCAAACTGCCAGCCCAGCACCACTGGAACTCACTGGTGCCAAATTATTTAGCTGAACAGTATTTAAATTAAAAACTAATGACTAGGTTAATTTAATACATGTCTCTCCCCGCTCCGACTCTGTCTCTACTAATTGAGCTCCAAGCCTGCATTTCAAACATGAGTCCTCAACAGCGGATAAAAACCATCTGACTACTCGAGTGTAACAAGTTGGTTACCAATAACAACTCCTCTCCAGCTAGCTTTTATTGATGTTTCAGATGCTGAACTATAAATTGTTTACCAGACATTCAGCAAGGGGGTGGAAGGAGTGGTGTGCCCCATGGAGTGTACAGAATATCCTTAGTTAACAAAACGAGTTACGGTAGGTAATGTGAGTGTGTTATGTTAGCGCTAAGGGTCTATCAAAATACCCATAGGTATAAACCCTGAACTAAACAGTCACCTAGAGTTCCATCAACATGCCTTTGAAAGCCAATCTCCGAGTATTTAAATTTTGGCAAGGGAAGACCCAAGCCCTCCATCTCTCCTCAGCCCACTCATTTCTTGGATTTATATTCTTTCTCTATCCCCCCTCACCCAACAGTCCTTCTAGCATATAACTCATAAAGCTGCAAGAAATTATAATAGTTTACAGATTAAAAAAAAAGTGTGGAGAATCAGGCCAAAAAAAAGTTATGGTAAAATTCCAAAAGTGCATAGCTAAGCATGGTCTGGCAAGCATATGACATACCTATCCTTGCAAGGAGGGTATAGAACAGGCCACCCCTTCAGCTTCTGCAAACCATAAATGTCACAAACATTTGAAACCACCCACAGAGGACCAACCTAAATCTATGTGGGCTCATCTACTCAATCCCACAACAGTCACCGCGCATAAAACACACAAAACAAAACCAAAGGGAAGAATGTTTTCACACAACAGCACAGAAGACAACCTAATGAGCAAACACTTGTCCGTAAAGAGTTGACAGGGAGAAAAAAAAAAAAAAAACCCTCCCAGACACCAAATGAAAACAATATCTGAAAGTGAACTTGGCTGGAGAACAAACGGAATGAAGTTATGAAAGCTGAGATTTGGAAAGTGCCATAGGATCATTTATAACAGAGGCAACTGTCCTGGACTTCCCTCATCAAAAGCAACGTGGGCTACCAGCCATGGGTTCTGGATCTCGAAACCGGTCCCAAGAGTGTGGTGGTGTGATGGAAGGGAGTGTAAGAGGAGCCAACGGCTGACTCGGCTCGGCTTGTAGGCCCATCTTTGCCTTGGGCTTTGTCCCTGCAAGGGTGGGGTGGGGCCTCAGAAGGTCTGGAAGTCTAGATCGACCTAAGACCCCTCTGAGACTGTGACTGAGACTATTCTCGGGCTTAGGTTGTGGTTGTGTATAAGGTGGTAAGGGGCAGGAGAGGAAGGGGAGCGAGAGAGTAGACTAGAAGGATTCTCTATTTCAAAGATTTTACATGGAAGATGTAGAAATAAAAGAGGAATGACCCTGGAGGGGTCTGGGGAGATTGCAGGAGAGGCCTGGCTTGCCGATTTGCAGTATTGATTATAAAGATGAAATAGACATTCACATGTTTTCATTTGGGTAAATCTGGCCTTCCATCATAGTAGTCAACAGACTATAAATTGATACAGATAGATATATAGATAGATAGATATATAGATAGATAGATATAGATAGGTAGATAGATAGATACATACATACATAGATACATACATAGATACATAGATACATGACACTCTTTTTCTATACAATAAGAATGTGGGCTAAGACTCATCCCACATCCATCAATATTATGATTTTCTTATGTCTGTCATAGAAATCTCTAGGGAAGGTTGGGCAGTGGTGGCCCACACCTTTAGTCCTAGCACTCGGGAGGCAGAGGCAGGCAGATCTCTGCGTTCGAGACCAGCCTGGTCTACAAGAGCTAGTTCCAGGACAGGCTCCAAATCCACAGAGAAACCCTGTCTTGAAAAAACAAAAAGAAAAAAAGAAATCTCTAGGGAAAATTTTACAGAAAAAAAAATATTATCTCCCCACCTCACCCCCTCCCTCTCTTCCAATGCAATACTCACATTTCCTCCACCTAAATACCTCCACACACACGAAGGTTTACGACTTCCCGAGTTTTTTGTTTGAAAACTGGGTTCTCGTAAGTGGGGCACTGCCCTGCCTCTGGGTTCACAGAATGTGAGCCCGTTTGTTTCCCTTGATTTCATCTTTAGACATTTGAAAGGGCTGCCCCTTTCCATCCCTCTGCCTAGCCTGGTTAAACACATCTTTCAATCCTTTCTCGTCTGACATGGTTTCCTGCGTGTTCACAGGCTGAGTCTCCCTGAGACTGGCTTGGCAAAGCAACTCTTAACATATGGGACCAAGATCGCAACACAATATTCCAAATGTGGTCTAACAATTCCACCTCCTCCCCCCCGGAAAAACTGCCCATTGCCTCCTCCTATGCTCCAAACTAATATTGTTCTTGATCTGAGCAAAACTTCAGCTAATGTAGCCTAAGAACACATTAGCTTTGTTTGTTTTCCTTCATTTATGTATCAGAATAAGCATAAGGCTTCAGCCTGTTATCCACACGATCTGTTTATATGTTCTGTCCCGAGTTCTACAGCTGGGCACTCAAAGCTTTCTGACCATGTGGCCTTGGGTAGGCCATGTCATTTACTAGCTGAGTGAGCTTAAACTGGAAAAATATTGGTTATAATTTTTCATCCAAGTCTCTAATAAAAACAATTTCTGAAAGGCAAAACCAGTGACAGATCTGTGTGATGTGACAGAGTGCCCCAGGCTGACGTGGATCCATCAGGTCAACCAAACTGATTGCCTCCTGTAGTTCAGGGTCGGGAGGTGAGTCCCTGAGGTTAAAGGAAAAATAAACTCTAGTATGTCACATACACACACACACACACACACACACACACACACACACACACACACTACATCGCTCCATGGCGATCTTGTAAGATGTTTAGAGAGAGAAACACAAAGGTTAAGTCTATGGCATTTCCAGCAGTCCAGGAATGGAGGGGCCAGAAATAATGACAGCTCTTCCACACCCTTCCTAACTACAGGGAGGGCTGCGCAGGGCTCCTCTGTGGAGTCCCCGTGGCTTGGTGGCTTAAATGACACAGAAGGCAGCAGGACACAAACACTGTGCAGGGGGTCTGGGTGGGAAGGCTAAGCTGAGGCCACACTGCAAAAGTCTTGAATTCCACACTACAGGAATGTTCCCTTCAGCCTGGTGGCTATTAAGAATTAACCTACAGGTTATAATCAGTTAATCAGTTCAAACATTTGAAAATTAATTTCACGGATAGTGACGAGGGTTTGTATGCGAATAAAGGACTATGGGCAGTGTGTACTGGGGGTATTTTCTCAGATGGAGATGGCAAGAGGGTAAGAGAAGTGATGTAAGGAGAACATGATACAAATATCTCAGAGAATGAGTGCTCCAGGCTGGAGCACTTGGTGTCTTAGTTAGGGTTTCTCTGGCCGTGATGAAACACCATGACCAAAAGCAACTTGGGGAGGGAGGGGTTTATTTGGCTCTCACATCCTGAGTCCTCAGTTGTTGTAGTTTAAGAAAAGTGGCTCTCAGGAGAAAGATGCCATGTGACAGGGTTCAGGCAGAGGGGTGGAAGGGGGCAGACCAGCCTCCGGGGACAGGAGCAGTAGAAGAGAGGAAAGAGGGGCAGAGAGAGAGGGGGGGGGAATAGACAGACCGAAAGAGGGAAAGAAAAAGGAAGGAAGGAAGGAAGGAAGGAAGGAAGGAAGGGGATGGGAGGTGGGCGTGGCCCTTTTAAAGGGGAACAAAGTGAATGTGCACAGGGGGTGCTCTTAGTGGCTGCAGCTGAAGGCGTATCCTGACAGGACCCCACGGGCAAGCCAGTACAGATGCCTAAATACTAACAACATTGCATTGAGGAAAGCCAAGGCAGGAACTCACACAGGGCAGGATCCTAGAGACAAGAGCCAATGCAAGGCCATGGAGGGGAGCTACTTACCGCCTTGCTTCCCATGGCTTTCTCAGTCTGCTTTCTTAAAGAACCTAGGGGATGGCACTACCACATCAATTGCTAAGAAAACGCCCTACAGGCCTGCCTGCTGCCAGATCTTATGGAGCCATTTTCTTAATTGAGGTTCCCTCCTCTCAGATGACTTAAGCTTGTGTTAACAAACTATCCAACACACTTGGCGTATTCAGTTTTTAGAAACACAAAGAAGGCTGGTTAACCTGGAGAAGAATTAGGACCCAAAAGATCAGGAAATGGAAAGGCCGAATCCTGCCTCGAGTATGGTTGAGAGCAATTTATTATTTTTATAATACTGCACTGAAGCCGTAATACACTGTATTTACAGGAGCCTAAAATACCAATACCTGACCCAAGTTCTCTTGGTAAACCCAGGCTGGCTTCCAATTCTTATCCAAGTGCTCATAAACAAAACATCACTAATTACTAGTCTTGTCTAGAACTCTGCCAGGCCCTTGCTCTCAGAATCCATGTTTCTTCTCCTTCCTGCCCTCAAACCCTCTCTGAAAATCTGTGACTGCTTCTTCCTTCATTTGTCAATCGACAGGTTGACTAAGGGATATAAAACAGGCAAATAGAGCTGAAGAAATGAAGACGGCTGGGAGTGGAAAGGCAGAAGGAATGAGAAAGACAAAACGGAGCACAGGTAGGTTGCTGCACGGGACCCAATAAGGGTTGACCTCTCTCTCTCTCTCTCTCTCTCTCTCTCTCTCTCTCTCTCTCTCTCTCTCTGTGTGTGTGTGTGTGTGTGTGTGTGTGTGTGTGTGTGTGTGGAGGGGTGGAAAGCACAGCTCCACAGCATAGGGGGCTTGGATGTCACACTGCCACTTGACCTAAGGCCTGAAAAGAAACACACAAACTAGGACTATGGCCAAATTTTTCCATAAATTTTATAAATTTTCTTTTTCCTTTTTTTTAAGGCAGGGTCTGAAACTATGTAGCCCAGGCTGGCCTCAAATTTAGGGCAATCCTCCTGCCTCACCCTTACAAGAAGCTGGGATTACAGGTATGAGCCATCGTGCTTGGCTTCGGTTTTCTGTCACTGTTGTGTTGACTTCTACAGTTTAATACAGACTTTCTGAATGTGGCAGGGAACCCATTTACTTCCTGGATGCAGCAGGGACCCCATTTACTTCCTGGAGGCAGCAGGGAAACCATTTACTTCCTGGATCAAATAAGCACCAAGACAGTCCCTAATCTTGGTACCAATACATAAATACTGAGAAACTGAAATTTAAGATTTAATGTTGTTTCTTGGTTGGTTGGTTGGTTGGTTGGTTGGTTGGTTTGGGGTTGGGGGTCTGTGAGGTGCTGGGAAGTGTCCCTGAGCTGTGAGCATGCTAGGCGAGCACGCTAACACTGAGCTATCCTGGCCCATCCCTTCTTCTAAGGTCTCTGTGTCTCTGTGTCTCGGGCAGGCCCCAGACTCACTATGCACCTCCGTGTCGTTGGTACAGACCTAGCAAGAACGTGACACTCAGCTCTTCCCCCTTCAACAGGCACAGTCAGTGGTTGGGCTTTAACATGGTTTATGGCCCAGTCTTCAAAATTATGTGTGACTTCTCTATGTTCCATTTTTTTCCTGGTTAAAGTTCTTTCTTTGTTTGTTCATTTTGAGACAGGTTCTAAGGATGACTTTGCACATCTGATCCTGCTGATCTCACCTCCCAAATGCTGGCTTTACAGGCTTGCAACCACCACCACCACCACCACCACCGACACCACCACCACCACCGACACCACCGACATCACCACCACCACCAACAACAACAACAACAACAACACCGTGCCTGTTTTTGGTGATGTTGGGAATCAAATCCAGGGTTTTGTACATGGTGGGTAAACATTCTTATCAACTGAGCTACATTCCCAGCCCTTTGCTTGTAAAAAATTTGAATGAAGCAAATTTTCATGTTTTTATGAACCATACCGAGCACTGCTAACTTCCTCTGAAGTGTCATTTGTCACTGACTTTATTTCTGCAGGACAATGGGAGACCTTGCAGAAACTGTCATGTTGTGTTTCCCAAATCTCCTAATGCCTACTGTGCCCATCACTGCTATTGGACTGAAACTCTATTAGCTGCATACACCTATGTGCCCTGGGTCTTGTTTACTACGCATACAAACTCTAGTTGCCTTCAATACCTTCCCAAGAAGATGCCGATAATGACCTAGAGTGAAAGGGTAAAGCAGTTTCTTGAGATTTTGATATTGTCCTGTCAGCCTGCCCAGAGTCTAACATCCTGCCAAATGCAGCTGGGTCAGGCTTTGCACAGATGTCTTTTGATGCTCAGGGCAACTCTGGCTCTCTCCACTGGGAATGTTTCTACATGGGATTCAAGCCCAAATGTTTAACTATAAAGACATAGAAGCTGAGCAAAATTTCTTAATTGATCTTTATTTTTTTATTTATGTCAGTTTCTCCCGCCTCGGGCTTTAAAGTGCTGGGTTATCAGGGTTTGAGTGTGATCAACCACACCCGCAGCTTACTGCAATTGGTCTTTACCTTGATTTTTATTTTTGAGACCAGAGTTCACCGTGTAGCCCTGGCTGGCCGGGAGACTTTCAATGTAGGCCAGGCTGGCTTCAAGCTCAGAGAGATCTACCTGCCTTTGCCTCCGGAGCGCTGGGGTTAAAGGCATACCCCGTCTCACCTAGCCCTTTGGTTTATCTAAGAAAAACTGTATTTGGTAAATATGTCTGATAAGATAGCTCAGTGGTCAAAGTGTTTTTGCTTTGGGCTGGTCGGTGGCTCCATGGTAAAGGTGCCTGCTGCTCAAGCCTGACAACTTAAGTTCCATCGCCAGATTCCACGTAAGGTGGAAAGAAAAAAACTGACTCCACAATGCTGTCCTTTGACCTCCATATATGCATGTATGCACACACACACACACACACACACACACACACTCACACACACACACACACACACACTCACACACACACACACACACACACACACACACACTCATACATAGGAACACAGATACTCATACATACACACACACACACACACACACACAGGCTTACACATACACACGCGCGTGCACACACACACACAGGCTCACACACACACACACACACATGCACACGCTCGTGCACACGCACACATATGAACACAGATACACATATGCACACACATCCACACACATGCATATACACACATACACTCACATACAATACACTCACTCACACACTAATCATTTTAAAATACTTTGCTATAGTAATATACTCAATAGAATATCATAATATACTCACAGGAAGGCTTAAGAACTCATTAAAGTAATCCACAAGGAAGCCATCTGTTGCCAAATAATTTTCCTGCAAAAAACATAAAAACGTATTAAGGCAATGTTTTGGAGCATGCATGTATTAGGATGACTTAGGTATTTGAGACTTTCTAAGCCAGTTACACGTCGAGCCCTCACTATAAACCTTGCACAGTCTCTGGAAGAGACAGGAAAATGGGCTACAACGTGAGCTGAGCACTCAGGAGGCCCAGAATTGAGAGCTCAAAGCCAGTCTCACCTATGTAGTAAGTTCCAAGTAAACTGGACAACTCAGCCTCGCCTCAGCCACCACCATCCTCAACAAAAAGAAAACAGGATGGACTGTTCTCTCAGAAGCCCTTGCTACCGGAGCTAGCTAGCAAATGGGGCGTGAAGAATGTTGCACTACGTGTGAATTCAGTACCAATAGATGCAAACTCTCGGACTTTTAAAATGTACACTTCATAAAAACAGAGGCAGAAGGTCACGAGGTGGCCGAACGGGTAAATACTCTTGCCACGAAAACCTGATAACCTGAATTCAATCCCCATAGCCCCTGCAGGGATAGAAGGAGAACAGACTCCATAGTTGTCCACTGACTTCCACGTGTGCACCTTGGCACACAACAACAACAACAACAACAACAATAATAATAATACAAATTTAAAATATGTGAAAATGAAGGCAGAGTCATTAAAGACAGTAGCAAGCCTTAGGGGTTAGAAAAGAATTAAGGATGTGAAATTCTTTGCTGATCAATTAAAATGACAAGCTAAGCATAATATTCAATTTCTTCTCTGTAAGCCTGAGATTCACTTTTTAGGATCTGGGTCCTACTTGGTTTTGAACATAGATACTTTCACCACTGCGTGTATTCTGTGCACGGATTGCATACTTTTTTTTTCCTATAACTGTCTTATCCACCAACACACTTGCCACTTTTGAAACTGGCAAAATGAGTAACCGCCGACAACTGCTCTCCCAATCATAAAACACCTTATTTTATTAGCCATCATTTCCATTGTGTCAAGAGCACATCGCGGCACACTCTGCTGAACGGTACATGTGGTGACTCTGTTACTCATAATTATATTCCAGCTTTGGAAATCTAACACGAAAGCTGAAACATGACACAATGCTATTGTTTCCATATTGCTGACAAACTTCTTTTTAATGAAGTATTGGCTAATTTTTAAAAATTAGTGAACTAGTGGCTGGAGAGACAGCTCAGTTGGTAAAGGGCTTGCTGTGTGTATTGGCTGTTTGTGTGTCAACTTGACAAAAGCTAGAGTTATCAGAGGAAGGAGCCTCAGCTGAGGAAATGCCCCCATGAGGTCCATTTTCTCATTTAGTGATCACTGGGCGAGGGCCCAGCCCATGGTGGGTGATGCCATCCTTGGGCTGCCGGTCCTGGGTTCTATAAAATGGTGGGTTGAGCAAGCCATGGGAAAAAGCCAACCAGTCGGCAGCCCCCCTCCATGGCCTCTGCATCAGCTCCTGCCTCCAGGCTCCTGCCCTGCTTGAGTTCCTGTCCTGACTTCCTTCAGTGATGAACAGCGATGCGGAAGTGTGAGCCAACTAAACCGTTCCCTTCCCAACTTGCTTCTCGGTCGTGGTGGTTGTGCCCTTGTAATACCAACTCTGGGGAGGCAGAGACAGGAGGATCCCTGGGGCTCTCTGGCCAGCCAGCCTCATCAGCCCAGATCTCAGTGGGGGAGGGGTGAAAGTGGGGAAGAGGGGAGGAGGAGCAAGTGGGAGGGCAGAGGGGACAAGAGGAGGAGCAGAGAGGGAAAAACAAAAAGCAAAAAAAATAAAAATGGCGGGTAACTTCTGAGGACCACCACCCACGACTGACCTCTGGTCTACACTCACTTGCATGTGTGCTTGTACGTGTACACTAGGGGAGATGGGGGAGGAGACGAGGAGAAAGAAGGAAAGAAGACAACAATGAAGCTGAAGAAGCAGGTCTACACACAAAGTTTAGGGAAAGCTGCTTTGGAAAATAGATTTGCTTTTGGTAATTTTAAGTAACTGCAGTATCTTAACAGAATTATAAATAGTTTTGTTCAAGATTCGTATCAGGGAGCTCATTATGTTAGACCCCCGAAAACTCAGGTATCCCGGGTCCCAGGCCACGACTGCGGTCACCCCAATCACCAAGCGGATTCGAGAGCTTGCTGCAAACTGCTCGAGGCTTTATTGTAATTTAATGAGCTAACCCCATGTTAGCTCAGGTCTTTCACCCACCCGCCATGGCTGATGGCTAGAAAAGACAGCTCCTAGGGCCTCCCAAGAGATCTTAAAGGGCAGCGTAAGGAGAGTGTCTAGGGGTACGCACAGGTTTACAATTGGTGTGCCTCCAGGCTTGGAGGGCTTGCCCTGTGTTGATTGGTCAACTGGTTGTTATTACTCATAGGCCCTCCCAGGGTGGTTGCTATGCTCTCTACGTCATTGCTGTGTGCTTGTCCATAAAGCACACCCAGAGCCCTAAAGCATAGCGCCACCAGCTAACTTCTGATTGGTTCCTTGTCATGAGGCAGGCATCTGACTTTCTAGTGTCTAGGACAAGGTCATAGAAGCACGTGTTCGGCTGTTATGGCTGCCGAAAGGGGAGAAGGTCCCTTCAATTAGAACTCTCAACTAATCAACACAGGGTTTAGTCTGCTAAGACCCCCCAAGTGATTAAAACAGATGGACCAAGGGCTCTGTAAATGCAGCATGGCTCCGAGTTCTGGTCAGCAAAGGTCTGTGAAGCAAGAGCAAGGTGGACACCAACCAGGGAAGCCGTAAGGTAAATAACTGTCCAGGTTTGGCTTTTACTGCTGTAATCAAGACCATAGCTCCGGCAGTCAGGGCTGTGGGAAGGGCTGGTCCAACTGGTCACTTCAAGAGTTGAGAAAGTGGGTGGGGACCTCAGGATGCGTAAGGTGTAAGGGTCAATAATATCTCACCATGCCAGCAGGCAGAGGCAGTTTTGCTGAGTCACTCCTATTCGGAAGTGATTGCTCAGAGACAGGTCTCCAAACTCTGGCCAGGCTCAGAAAGTTCCACTAGGCCTTGGGTCTGGGCCTTTTTTAGGCCCAACAGATCATGGCCAAAAATAACTTGGGAGAAGAGAGTTTATTTCATCTTATAGCTTAGAGTCCAGTATGAAGGAAGTCAGGGCAGGAACTGACACAGAGGCCATGGAGGGGAGATTCTTACTGGCTTGCTCCCCATGCCTTGTTCAGCCTGCTTTCTTACAGAACGCAGGGTGGCACTGTGAACAGTTAGCAGGGCCCTCCCTCATCAGCCATCAGTTACAATGGGGACACCCGTGAGGCTGGCTCTCACATGCCAGTCTGATGCTGGTATTTCTCAGTTGAGGGCCCCCCTTCTTAGACAACTCTAGCTTGTGTCAAGTTGACAAGATGCGAACTGGAACGATAACTTTACGGATTTCCAAGCTTCTGAACTTTATTGAGTGAAGGACCAAGTTAACGCTTGAGAAACACTTCCTAACAGTAATTTTCAGTGTCATTCAAGAAGGCATTTGTGTTACGCTAAGAGCAGCCGAATTTGGGTAGTGGCGGTAAAATTCCAAATGAAATAAAACTTTAAAACAACAACCATGTCTTTCGGGTGGAATTTATTTTATTAAATTCTGTTAAGTCATTTTTAAAAAGTTACCAAATTTGATAATACTATGCCATGGGATCATGAATCCATGGAGAGGGAAATGTACATTTTATATTAATCTTACAAATTGGTAATGAAGGGACCAGCCCCCCATTTCGGCAGCCATGACAGTAACACGTGCTCACTATGACCTTGCCTTGGTCACTAGGAGGTCAGATGCCTGCCTCGTGGCAAGGAACCAATTAGAAGTTAGCTGGTGGTGCTATGCTTTAGGGCTCTGGGTGTGCTTTACAGACAAGCACACAGCAATGACGTAGAGAGCATAGCAACCACCCTGGGAGGGCCTATGGGCCATAACCACCAGTTGACCAATCAACACAGGGCAAGCCCTCCAAGCCTGGAGGCACAGTAATCCTGAGCCTGTGTGTACCCCTAGACACTCCCCTTACGCTGCCCTACAAGATCGCTCTGGAGCCCCTTCGAGCTGTCTTTCTAGCCATCTGCCATGGCGGGTGGGTGAAAGACCTGAGCTAACATGCGGTTAGCTCGTTAAACAACAATAAAGCCTCATGCAGTTTGCATCAAGCTTTCGAATCTGCCTGGTGATTGGGGTGACCACCGTCCTGGGCTGAGACCCCGGAGGCCTGAGTTTTCCAGGGGTCTAACAGTTCAAATGCATCAAAATTGGCATTTCTTTTGTGATACTATGTCTTAATGCTTATGGATATTGAATACTATGATTTGGGGCAGCTATGACATGTGGAAAAAGTGTAGACTGTGAGTGCTACCTGCTCTGGCCTTATGGCATTTGGCAGGAGTCAGTGGCTCTAAATGAGTGAATTTCCCACCATAGTTACTAGTTCAGTGTGGAAACATTTAGTCACATCAGCAGGCAGTCCTGCATGTTTGTGGTGTGTGTGTGTGTGTGTGTGTGTGTGTGTGTGTGTGTGTGTGTGTGTGGTGCTGGGATTGGACACAGAATCTTGTGTATGCTGGGCAAGAATTGTACCACAGAGAGGCATTTCTAAGCCCTAAACCTATGAAGATCTGAGAACCTTTTTACTCCCAAAGCCCTGAATTATAAAAGAAAAAAACAAAACAAAAACCGAAAGCCTTTAATCTGGTTTAACAGCTCTGCTTTTCTCATTAAGTTTCCACAATCCTATTACTTGGACATTTTTAAATTAATTAAATTTCCTAAGTCAGGTTGGTATCTTCCGAATACCCAGCAAAATTGATGGTTAAAGGAATAACAAGAAAACTGAGTTACACTCAATTCCTCCATTACGGTCATTCCACAGGTATGGACTCAGCATAAGGTATGAGGTGGAGGGAGGGAGGAAGGAAGAGAGGGCAGGGAGAGGGCGGGAGGGAGAGGGGAGAGGGAGGAGGGAGGCAGACAGTTAGGGAGTACTTGCCACTCTTCAATACTGTCCTCCTTTCACGACAGGTACCCCCCCCCATGAAAGTGAAGTCAGCGCGTCCAATTTTAGTCCAGGCTTGCCAAGCTTCTTATGGGAGGAGGGGTGGACCCGGGAGTTCGTGCACACTTGCCAGAGGCGGTGGCTGTTGTTGATGGAAGCAATTGTGTTGTTTCTGTCTCTGCATCACTCCATCACAATTCTGTTTCTTATCTAGTGTGTGTAGGTCAGGGCACAGCTTTCGGGGTTAGTGCCCCCACCGTGTAGGTTCGAGGGACCAAACTCGCGTCGGTCTTGGCCGGCTCAGTGGTCCTGGCTACATTTCCTTCCTTCCCACCCATCTTTAATTCTGATCTCAAATCATGCGAGCAGACTTTAGTTACTCGATTAAACCCAAGCATCCAAGGCTTTCTCCCTGCATAAAAAAGCCCTTCCGGCCTGATATTCTAATTCACCAGGCATGGCGGCTCTCACTTTCTCCGTCTTTTAAAGGCGGAAAGGCAGACGCCAGGACTCCAAGTCTTAACCGCGCAATCAACACATTCATGGGATTGCTTATCATACTGATGCTTCTCTGGAAAGATTAATGTCTTTGCTTTGTTTCAGTGTTGTGATAAAACACTGATCAAAAACAACATAGGGAGGAACGGGTTTATTTCGGCTTACAGTTCCTAGGTCCATCCCAGCACACAGTCCATCATGACGGCAGGAATTCAAGCCAGGAACCTGGAGACAGGAACTGAAGCAGACAGAGGCCATGGAAGAGCACTGCTTACTGGCTTGGTCCTGCTGACTTGCTCAGTTTGCTGTCTTATACACCCCAGAACCACCTGCCCAGGCAGGGGTGGCACCACACACAGTGGGCTAGGCTCCTCAACCGCAATATCAATCAAAAAAAGATGGCCCATAGCTGCGTCTACAGGCTAATCTGATGTGGGCACTTTCTCAACTGAGTTCCCTCTTCCCAGATGACTCTAGCATGTGTCAAATTCACACACACACACACACACACACACACACACACACACACACCGACCAGCACAGCTGTCTCTCCAGTCAGAGGGAATGCTGTTTTTTTGGATCTCTCCACTGGTAATGTGTGTCCCCAGGACACAGTACAGCCATTGACTACATTATTTATGGATCTTCTAGAAGTTTCTGCAGTTCCAAAAAGCATTACAGATGAATCCCTGTCCTGAGCATGGACCTCCATGGGGATGGGTGGTCTCCAATAGCAACACTTTCCAAAGGCCCTTCGGGATCATCTCAGTTTCCAGAAGCCTCTCCCACAGTACTCTAGCTCCGAGCTCTGCACTGGCTTCAGGAAATGAGGGATGAAGGGAGACAGGACCAGCAATTCCTGCTCTACACTCCATGGTTTCCAAGTGACGTCATTCATTACCAGTCCGAGGGTACCCACCACGTTCCATTTGAAAAACAAACACTAAGGGATTATTCCATGCAGTCGTCTTCCTGGGGGCTGGGATTATGTATCAGATGATAGATATCATTCAAATAATGTCTTCGTTAGGGCTTCTATTGCCGTGAAGAGACACCATGGCCATGACCACAGCAACTCTTATAAAGAAAAACATGCAATTGGGTGGGACATGGTGGCATCAAGGCAGACATGGTGCTGGAGCTGAGAGTTCTTACATCTTGATCGGCAGGCAACAGGAAGTGGTCTGAGACACTGGGCCTGGGCTTGAGCGTATGAGACCTCAAAGCCTGCTTCCACAGTGACACACTTCCTCCAACAAGGCCACACCTCCTAATAGTGCCGCTCCCTTTGGGGGCCATTCTCTCTCAAACCACCCCCAAATACTGATGACATTTTCAAGCTTTGGAAATCTCTGTTTACTGTAATTACATCCAAGCTATAAGTCAGTTTTCACAAGTAAATGCTATACTGTTCGAAGCTAAAGTCCCTTTTTAAATTATTTTTTTTTAGAATTTCCTTCATAAATCCTATATTCACATAATTTTTTAATCTCCCTGTCCCGTGTGACCTCACCTTCTGTGCTCTCCTACTCCCTCTCAAACTCATCTTTTCTTCAATTATTATTATTACACAACACACACACACAGATACACAACCTACCCAGTCCATTTGTGTTGCTCATATGTATGTGTTTAGGGTTGGCCAGTTGGGCCTGGATAACCTGTCAGGTGCTTGTCCCTGAAAAAAAACTATCCCCACCTCTTGGCAGCCATCCAGGACCAGGACCTTGTGAGATCCCCCCAATTCATGCTGGCGTGTCAACTTGTGTTGTCATTATGAGGGTCTTGTTTAAGCCACCGTAGTGTTGACGTTGGATTCAGTTTCTCAGTCATATAGCACAAATTCTAATTGGTATTGATATTAAAAACCCAGAGACAAGATATTGGGGTTTAAGCTGAAGATCAGAGAAGCAAATCGGCCAAGGCACTGGAGAGTTCTCACCTCTACCAATGCTCAGACCAAAGGGGGGATCCTGTCCTCAGACTGCATCTCCAGACTGCCTCTGTCTCCACCAAACCTCAGACTGCACTGAGCTCCTGTCTCCTCCCGCCTTACATTCCTCTCTGGTGCTGGGATTAAAGGGATCCCAAGTGCTGAGATCACCTTTGTGTGAGCTCTGCTTCTCTTTTAGACTGGGCCGATTTCACGTAGCTCAGGGTGGCCTTGAACTCACAGAGATCCACCTGCCTCTGCCTTCCGAGTGCTGGGACTAACAGTTTATACCACCACGCCTGGCTCAGGAGCAACTCTCATAAACTTGACTCAGTGTGTGCACTGTGTATATCGTGAGACAATGTGAACTCAGGCCTCCCTTTGCCGGGGAGATTTGTGTTGTGGAGCTGAGGATGCACTATAAGCAGAGAGGGAGGCAATCGCTTATCTGTATCATTTCTCTGCAAGAACTCAGGCATCATTTATGCTCCGCAAAGGACATAAAATACATTAATTTTTTGTGCTCTTTTCCACAAAGAAAATTATCAAATCCCCTCCAGACACAATAAAGATGCTAAGTGGGGTGTTGTGGTGGCTGGTGCCTATGACTACAGCACGTGGAAGGCAGAGACTGGAGGGTAAGAGTTCAAGGTCATCCTCGTTTACAGAGTTAGAGGCCAGCCTAGATGACCTGACACTCCATCTCAAAAATTAAAATAAATAAACGATTCACCGAACCAAATTAACCCTCTGAGTAACGTGTTCTGTGTTCCCATGTGCTTTGGGAGAAAGGGATGCCCGGGTAGTTCCAGCCCACAGCTGTGTTAGGGAACTTCAGATTTTATACATAAAATGTTTAAATAGTTGGTCATGATGACTCATGCCTACCACCCAGCATGTCTGAGGTCGAGGCAGGAGGATCTGCCAGCTACATACCAAGTCCGAGGTCAGTATAGTCTACATATAGTATTCCAAGCTAGCCAGGTCCCCACATAGCAAGACTCTGCCCCCCAAACAAGTCTGCCACCTAAAAACAGACATTTAAATATAGACACCGTCTCTGGCAGACAAGAAGTTGATTCCAAACGTGTTACCCTAGGCCTTGAAAGTGAAAGACCCCATGTGGAAGGTTAAGCTCTTTGTATGGACATCTACAACAACAATGTAGTTTTAGATTACTGGTTGAGAAAATAACAAAGAAGTTATTACAAACACGGGAACACCAAAACGCCACTTCTTAAAAGACAGAGCAAGTTATCTGTGTAATCGCAAGCAGTGTGCTGGCTGTCACACGGAGGTCCCCTGTGATCACGTGAATCTGCTGTCCTCAGGATGCCATCCCAGGATCCCAGGTAACTGCTTCAGCTCCAGCCCTTTCCACACTTGCATACATGTTAGAATCTCTACAACCCAGCGTCCGAATGTGGCCCATCCACAGTAACAAGCCTGTGATGAAGGGGTCAGGCACTTGACCTCTGTAAACATCAGACCTCCCGAGGCAGACATAGCACTTCTGCTATTCACGACCTACCAGCCAGAACTCAGTTACACGACTGTGTTTAACTAACTGCAGGAGGGACAAAAAACAAAACAAAACAAAAAACAGCCTGGGGGGGGGGTCTCTGTCACACATTTTCTAAGAATGTGTGGTTTACTGAGGAGCACACACACACACACCTCCATCGCACGGGCCAAACGTATGTCCGAGATGTCCGAGGCAGGCTTGTTATTTCACAGGTAGCCAACACTTGGTTTGAGCATGTGCATTTGAGAATCTGGTCACAAACTGGCTTCCATGGGAAGCTGCCCAGAGCGCCAAGGCAGTCTGCAGGATGTTAGGCTGGGAAGGTTTGGTGGGGATGAGCTGGGCCTGAAGGAATGTGCCAGATTGTGAAATGGGTGGGGAAGGGCAACCCAGTCAAAGTGAGGCAAAGGCAGGAGGCTGCAGGGCAGCTTAGCTGGGGCCAGCGGCCGGCCCGGCATGTGGAAATACTTTGCAAACTCAAAACAGGGTGGATGTGACATTTATCTTGGGGGCCGGGTCGGGAGGCCAGGTTAAGGAAGACTGGGTGCCGGAATGGCTCTGTGGGCTACTGGGTAGCCGGCCGCAGTGGCAGTTAACTTCTGTGAACTTTCCCTTCCTCTTCTACGCGACTTAGGAAATGGTCTCCACCTCACAGGTTAAAATTAGTCTGTGGCCGGCATTCAAGGATACCCACTGTTAATCAAGTTTCTTACAGCGGGGTAACATGGTAAATTTGGAAAGAGTTAACAGCAGTATGGCAGCCACGGGATGAGCGATAAGACACATGTCCAGTTACAACTGAAGAACACAAGTTTGCACCTTACGTTTTAGACACAGAAAAGCCATGGCTGAGGGTTGGAATGCTGACGTGGTGGTACCAGCTGGGACTTCAGGTGAACTCTGAGGACAACCGAGCAGAGCAAAGGTGTTCCCAGGCGGAGGAAGACACCGCAAGAGAGGGAGGGGGATGCTTGCCATCCAGGGGTGAAGAAGACAAACTTGGATGACTCGATGCCCAGCGTACCAGTCACCAAAACACAAGACAGGAAGGGAAACGCGGAGCTGGACGCTGGAGAGTGGGGGGAGGCCGTCTGTGGAGGAAGAGACCTGATAGTTCAGCGGATATGTGGGCGCCTCGGAAGTGGTGTCTGCACCCAGGTGTGGTAGCGCACACATCTGTAATCCATCCCAGCAGCGGGGAGGCTGGAGCAGCTGGATGGAAAGTCTGACGTTACCCTGAGCTGCATACACAGCGAGTTCCAGGCCAGCACGGGTTCTATAGTGAGACCCTGATTTAAAAGGGGTCCCGGCATTTGGGCTGGGGGTGTGTGGACAAAAGAGGGGCTCACCCAAAAAAACCCTGGAGAACAGATCCATCCCAAAGGTTTCACAAGATCGGGAAAAGAGAAGCCGGATGGGGGAAGAGGACATATCTGAAAACCGGAAGACGACAGATCTGAGGACAGGAAGACAGTGGGTGCCAACAGAGCAGGCAAGATTGTCTTTGATGGTATGTTATGTGTTCTTAAGACGCCCAGGCAGGAGCTGTGATGGGAAGGGGGAGCTGGCTCAAAAACCCGGCTCCGCTGAAGCTGCACTGGGCCTCAGGCTCGGTGCCTGGAATAATTTAAATTTCCCACTAAATGGGCTTTGCCAATCCGATGGAGCACTTCTGACCTGCTCTGCCTCCCTGCATGTTGGTGTGCATAGACGTTTGGAGTTGCTCTTTGGGGGCCCCTCTCTTAGCCCCCACTGGACTGCAAACATCTTGAGACTTAGCCCCAGCATGTGGGACAATACTTTGAATATACAATCACTCTTGTTTGCTGAACGAAAAGCCAAGAGTAAGATACCTGCCAACAAGAGAAGTGAGATAATGGAAGTGGTCAGAGCTCTGACTCTGACCTTGGTGGGAATAAGCTTTGCTCCTGTCCATCTGTCTGTCCCCTGGGGAGAGTTCCTCAAATATGCAATAGGCTATATCAGATATACTCAAAGACAGCACTCTTCCCAAATGATGCCTGTATTTCCAAGTATTTAGGATGCTCAGTTTCTCCAAAAGTTCCGACCTGAGTCTCATGTATAGAAACATTTAAAACAATTAATTATAAGTTTCCAGTTTTACTTGTTTGGCTGGATATTTTCAGGGTTTTCGTTTATTTGGTTTTTGTTATTTATTGAGGTTATTGTTTGTTTATTTGTGTCAGGGTCCTGGCTGTCCTGGAACTTGCTCTGTAGACCATGCTGGCCTCCAACTCACAGAAATCTGCCTCCTGTCTCTGCCTTCCAAGTGCTGGGATTAAAGTGCCACCATGCCCAGGTTTTAGTTTTTTGTTTGTTTGTTTTAAGACAGGGTCTTATGTAGCCTTGAACTTGCTGTGTCACAAAGAATGACCCTGAACTCTCTCAATCCTCCTGCCCCCATCTCGGATGCTGGGATCATAAATGTGAACCACCGGGTTCTTCAGTGCCATGTACTAATGTTTACTGCAACCAGGAACTGTTCCAACACATCACAACAAAACCATGGAGACAAGCCTGCCCTGGTGGAGACAGAGAGTACGGAGAAATTAAAAGTCTTTTACAGGAAACAGCCTTGGCAGTGATTAGCATCCACACACCAATCAGCAGAAGATGGAAAAGGCCTGTGCGTTGCCCTCGCCACGCAGTTCACTGAAATGGCGAAAAGGAAAAGCGCACGCTTCTTCCACCATCCAATCTCTCCTGTGAGAACAAAATCCGAGTAGCCCCTCTAAGTTGTACTTACAAATTCTTCTTCTGTGATATCTGGAGGGTCTGAAACGAGACAAGACGTTAAATTTTTTCGCACTCGGATCCATCTGACTTCCTTTTGGACTAAATGAAATTCTCTGATCGCGCTCGCCCTGCTGTACATGCCCTGCGGGTGAGCTCAGTAAAATGCCCATTGACCGGCACGCACATGGATTAGATTTTAAACTAGGGTTCGAGGTGGCGGTGGGGAGGAAAGGCCCCTCTGGACCCTGGCTGGGAACCCACGGTGACCCCGGTGACCCCGGAGCTAGACTAAGGCCCCTCTGGCTGCAAACGGAGGCTCTGGCAAGGCCGAACAGCCCAGGGACGGGAGCCGTGCGGCTGTCCCACCTACCAGCCAAGAGCCGCTTCTCCGGCATGCCGCCGCCGCCGCCGCCGCCGCCCGCCGCCGTCGGGGGTCGGGGCACCCGCTCGCTCGCTGCTGGACCCCGCTGTTGGGGAGCGTCTGGCGCCCGGCGGCCCGGCCTGGGGCTGCGCGCTGGCTGCAGCCCGCGCGCCCGAGTTGCCATGGAGCTGGACAATGCCGGGCCGGGCTGGGGATGGCGGCCCGGGGAATGGCCGTTACTGTGGAGACGGCAGCAGTCCGCTCCCGAGGAGGAGGAGGACAGGTGGTTGGGACGAAGCGGATGCTGCTGCCGCCACCACCGGGAAGGACCCCGAGAGCCGGGCCCCCGCTTTCTTAGTAGAGCCACACGCCTGGGCCTGGTCAGACGCCTGTGCCAAAAGGTAATGCCCTGGGCTCCGTGTTAGGACCGCGGCAGAGTTTTCCATCAACTCTGACCTTTACAAGTTACCCCATCCAACAGGGGACCACAAATTATGATTATCCTGTAATGTGTGTTCTGGAAAACAGAAGGAGAGGGCCGGGCGTGGTGACACAGGCCTGTAATCCCAGCAGAGGAGAAGAGGGGACACAGGAAAAGTCCGGTCTGCCCCAGTGCATTCTGCCCGGTGACAGGGGCGGACCAGCATAATGCCTGAGTCCTTACACAGTTCAAGACCTGGTTTCAACGGAAACACCAGTGACCATTAAATGATACATCTCCCAAGTGACTCAAGCCAGCGTTTTCCCCTCCAAACCCCATATTCGGGCAAAGCATTGGATTCAGCCAATTCTACCTTAAAGTATTTCTAGTTTTGGAGCCTCCTCTCCACTCCCACTAGCCGTCACACACAGCCCTAGTTAGCCCTGGCTCCCATCTGGTGTGCCGTGAAAGCCTCCTAACTTGTCCCTCTTCCAGTCTTTGCTTCCAGCTAGGAGTTCTCCTTAAATCCATTATCCATGCGGAAAGCAAAACCAGCTATCTGAGTGCAAATCTGACCTACTTAAAAAACGTCAGTGGCCCCACATTTGCCTCCTCGGTGTGGGGCGGGTTTGTATGTTTGTATGCCCTTAAGACAATGGATGCCTGTGCCATGAGGAAGCCGGGGCACCTGCTCGCCTGGTTGTATTTATTGCTCTTCCAGTATGACATGGGAAAGGGACAAGAGTGAAACCCTGCCCTTGCCAGACAAAACCAGAAAGCCAGATGAAACCGAGGGAGGGAGGGGGGCACAGTGAGGTGAAGAGTGATGGCGGGGTGGGGTTCCTCAGAGTCTGTGTGGACCCAGCAAGACTTTATCCGTTAACTTTTATGATCAAAGTGCCACTTGGGGGGCTGCTGAGAGGGTTGAGAGGATGTGGACAGCTCCGGCTCAGGCAGGTAGGAGCTGAGGGAGAGCACGAGGGATGGCTTGGCCGCCGCAGCCCCCAGAACCTCCTTGGTGGCTCAGAACCCCAGCTCCTGGGGATCCTGCACCTCTTCTGGCCTCCACTAACTCCCGCATGGGGTGTAGCCCGAGTACCTAGGCACATACACAGAAATATTAAAGAATGGAGCCCAGAAGATGTGGGAAAGAGGTGTTTCGGAACGATTCTCAGAGATCTTTGAACAAACAGAGGGTTATTGTCATTAGCCGTGGTGGGCCACGGTGAAAAAAGTCCCCAAACCAAGATTTTGAGTTTACAATTGACATGGAACTGAAAAACGTTGAGATACCAACTTGAGAGTCAGTACACAAACAGGCTTATGTTTTGGGGGTTTTGTTTGTTTGTTTTTAGGCAAACCCTCCTGGCCTTTTCTTTACCAGGAGCGTTCTTCTAGGCTCAGCTGGGAAGCAATTCCTCCCATAGGTCTGTTCCCTTGGGCTCCTGTCCTGGGCGTCCCCCTTGCTCTTGTATCAGGAATGCAAACCCACACACCTTAAAGCCGCAGTAGCATTAAAGTCACTGGATCGGGCTGGAGAGATGGCTCAGAGGTTAAGAGCACTGGCTGCTCTTCCAGAGGACCTGAGTTCAATTCCCAGCAACCATATGGTGGTTCACAACCATCGGTAATGAGATCTGGTGCCCTCCTCTGGTGCGCAGGCATACATGGAGACAGACTGTTGTATACATTTAAATAAATAAATAAAATCTTTAAAAAAAAAAGTCACTGGATCATGCACTTTGTGGCACCACCAGACACTGGAGGCTGCATCACCTGCCGGCCTCTCTCAATGTTCCACACTCATACCACAGACCTGCTGTGGAGAGGCTACTTGTTGACTCCTATTCATGGCAGTCACCTACACTGTGTTCTGCGAACAGCCCTGCTTGTTAATGCTGGTCAAACAGCCACATTGGTAACTTAATCTGTGTAACAGGGACAGTGCCTCATGGATTTCCCCCTCTGACTGGGAGCCCTGAACAAGAACCCAAATAGCACAGCACCTCAGCATAGTTCTCAGTTTCTCGTTTAGAAAACAGATCTAGAAAGGGAAAAAAAAATTACACAGACACCTGTTAATACATTTTTTACATTCCAAAGCCCTTGCTCTAAAATGGTGTAGTGGCTAGTTTTTTGTCAACTTGACACAAGCTAGAGTCGATAGAGGGGAAGGAGCCTAATTGAGAAAATGCCTCCATATGATCAGGCTATAGGCAGGCTCGTAGGGCATTTTCTAAATTAATGATTGATGTGGATGGACCAAGCCCATTGTGGG